>NW_009258383.1:2041691-2059880 GCF_000687185.1 Egretta garzetta
GGCGGTGCCGGGTGAGGGGGGCGCTGGGTTGAGCGCTGGGAAGACCCGCGCCGACCCCGACCCCGAGAAACGTCCCTTGGGAAGAAAGCTGAGGAAAACAACAGCTCTTCTCCCGGCGGTGCCTGTGCAGCCCAGGCAGCGCTGCGTGGGTCTGGAATGGAGCTAGCCCAAAATAGGCTAGGAAAAACAAACTATAAGCGAGAGTTGGCTAGCGTGCCTCCATTGCCAAAGAGAAACCCTGGCAAAAAAGCAAACGGTTATTTTCGGTTTGTTGCAGGTCTGGTAATTTATTTCTTGTTCGGGCTGCGCGTTGTTTTGAGTTGCGGCATGAGATGCTGAAGCAGATCACGGCGGCCCAGTGATTTGGGAGGCCAGACAAAAGAAGTCTGCCTGTCACCCGCTGCGAAGTCTTGTCGTTCTTTCGCTGACATAAAGCATCCTGAGGCAGCGTTATCTGAACGCTGCTGCCGAGCGTGTTATCGCCCGCTATCACCACGTCGCATTCGGTTTCGGCACTGGTTTATTTGGCAGTTGATTTTTGTTGCCGAGAACAATGCCAAAGTGTTCTGGTCTGCTCAAACTGGTGTTTCGCTTGGTCTTTGGCGCACCATGGTGCTTAATTCACTATTTAAAGCGTTCAGTCCCGCTGACAGCACCGACAGGCAGCTGAGCAGGGAGGGAAGGTACCATGGAGGAGGTGTGAGGCGTCCCGGGGCGGGCTGGGCAGCGCAGCGGGAGGGAGTGCCGGAAGGCCGGGCAGCGTCCCGGATGGGCGAGCGGGCGCAGCAGCCCCCATCCTTGCAGACCCTCTCTGTAAGGGTCCTTCCACAGCCCTCACCCATCTGTCGTCCCACCGGCACATTTTTCTTTACAGTCGGTCTGGCTGGCAGATGTGGGTCAACTTTCAGAGCTGCTTTGTCCCAACGAGAGGATGTACAGTGCCTGCTCTGCAGCCATAAGCTGTGGCATTTGGTTCTCCCTCCGTAGCTCTACCAAGGAGGTGCCCTAAAGTACATGGGTGCTATAATTTTTCACATGTTGTGTATGCATTCAATGTGTTTAGCTTTTAAGGACTGCAAACTTTTAAGTGTAGGGTAAGGTTTGGAATCAGGTATCTTTCATTGTCCTACTGCAAGATGAAAAAGACGAGAAAAGCTCATTTGTGTTTGTAAACCCGTGAGTTTCAAAGGTAAACACCAAGTTTCAGTTGTGAAGCGAATGTTGAGTCACGGTTACAAATCTCTCTGCTCCCCTATGAAAATAGCTTTCACTTATCGGTCTTAAACTTGTAACATGCATTTAACTCTTTCTGATTTAGGAGAAAAAAAAAAAAAAGCAGTCAGGTGTTTGCTCTGTCACGTGCCTGTGTGTATATCAGCGTGGAGACGCTTACACAGAACTGTGGCAAGGTTTTACTGGTAGCGGAAGTCATTAACAAAGAAAATATTTTGAATGAAGATGCTGCTTTGTTGCAATGGTGACAGTCCCGTTAATGCCTTTTAGGGAGCCAGGGCCCTCTGGCTGGCAATTTCTGTGCACTTCAGGTGGCTCTGTTGGGTGATCATCTCTTTTTGTCATTTTTCACAAATTAGACAACCTTATCATTTCCTTGGGAGCTTTGGCCTGATTTTAGGTGCACAGATCGTTACGTCCTCCAGCTCCTCCAGTTCTGTGTGCGTCTGCGCAGCAGCGTGGGAGTGTGGTTGGGTGCCTGGTTGGTTGGTTGGTGGTGGTTGTTTTATGGTTAAAACTCAACTGCTACCAGCAAGCCTGTTCCATGTTCAGGTGCTCTACATCATTCTGGTAACTGCACTTTCAGCAAAAAACTTCCTAATTTATCAGTATGGGGTTTGAACGTAGTCCACTTCCTGATACCCAGGGCCACAGATAAGACCAAGCAAAGCAAGCCTATGTTTAAAAAAACTTGTTAACTTGCATACCAGGAAATCCTCGATTAAAACATGGGCTGTACTTAACCCATATGGAAATGAATGAGAGCAAACCAAAACCTCATTAGAAGAAGGCTTTCTGGGTATTTGTCACTCTGGTTTTACAGCTTTTTTTGGAAGAGCTGGTTCCTTGGTGAGATTAGCAAATTACTAATTGAACGTGTATCTAATCTGGAATCTTGCGAGTCATCTGTTCAGTTGTGATTTATCATCGATAACTATGACAATCTTTTATCTTTCCCTGTTCTGCTGCAATTTATGTGTTTTCAGAGGTTTAAGGACACGGTATAGCATCGTGAACGTAACCATATACATGATAGGAGAGTAACATGGTGTTTGAGTCAAACAATTAGCGAGTCAAACTTTCACGTGCCGCGGTAGGGAACACCTGATGGCCATTCTTGGAATGGTAAGGCCTCCCCCTGCACTGGAGGTATCCCAGCTGCTAAATACAATCCTTCCAATGCTACGAGACCCCTTCATTTTGATACCAAAGATTATATTAGCCTGTTGGATAAGAGTGATGGAAATGTATCCTAATCATCATTGGCAGTGTTTTTTTAATATTTTTTGCTAGGGTTTGCAGGTTCATAAACTACGTTCAAAGCCACCTTCTCCCCACAAAGTAATCCTCTCTATTAGAGAGGCTATATCAGCAATGAATTTATAAAGTAATTTTTTTACAGTGTGCCGTGGCATGTTAAGTAATGTTTGAAGCTATTTCCCCAGCATCTTTAGATAAAAGAGGAGGTGGTCTTAAAACCAGCTTAGTTATCCCTAGGGCACAGCAAAGGGCCACTATTTGGTACCAATGGTAGCCTCAAGTAGATGTGGCCCATCTTCTTGACTGTGAACTGACGCCTTCCAGCCACTGCACCCAGAGACTGGCAGAGGGTAATGAAGAACTGGGTGTATTATACATACTCATCCTGCAAAATTATGCTCTAGCCCGTGCCTGGTGCTGAGACTGTTTATTTTGCTGAGCTGAAAAATGTGATGTGTGAAATTGTCCATCTCTGAGCCTTCACCCTGAGCATTTGCTTTGTGCTGTGTGCAAGTCTGGTAAAGGACGATACGACACCGTGGTGTGTTGAAGGAAATGCATATGGCCTATGGGGCCAAACTGAAGTTAATACGCTAAAATAGACAGGATGGCTTTTTACTGCAGAAATTACGCACTCGCAGTTCTAGAAAAATGAGCTGTCTTTGCAGTGAAGGCACCCTTTCTCCTGGCAGAGGTTTTCTGGTGTTTCAAGGAGTGTCTCTCTTAAAATTTAGCTTGTCATAAAGCGCTTACATTACTAAGAATCTGAAAAATTTACAGAACTCGTTTTATTAGTAGGTTTCTGGCAGCCTATACATTTTTATGCAAACATCCAAATTAGTTTCAAAATTCTGATTTCCATGCTTACCTACGAACTCATTGTACTGTATGTTAACCAGCTTCTTGAGATTCAGTTGACTCGCTGTTTATTTTGGCATTTAAACCTTTATTAGGTTTGGTTCTCAGTTTTGCGCTTTGATAATTATGTAATTAAAACTAATGATAATGAGTAATTTTATAAAATTGAGTTATGTCATGAGTTCTTGGCTATGTGTTTGTTGATGTTCACAGAGTACCAAAATCATATTCGAGATCTCTTCAGCTCATGCCATTTAACTTCTGTTTTCTTATGCAATCTCTTTAGTAAAAAACTAACGCCAGGGTAGAAAGAAAGGAAGGAAGAAAGGGGGGAAAAAAAAAAGAGAGAAAAACCATTGCTGAGGTGATGCAGAGTGCACTGAAAGCAGTCTGTGGCCCTTCTCAGCATCCCTGGGCTTTGTGACTAGCTCCTCGCTAACACAAAGGTTATCTCCACTGATCTCCTCTAATATACACTCACATAGCTCACATACCTGAGATAATGAGAACTTCGGTTGTAAACAGTTTATTTTTTTAAAGTTCAGCAAAGCCTTTTTTAATGGTTTAAAAAGAAAAGGCTTGCACTGATGAGAAAAAAAACCCCGTTTCTACTATAATTTATCGTATAAAATACGCTGGTTTCAGGATTTCTTTTGAAGATGCTACGTAGTGAATTGGTTGAGAGTGAAGTACTTATTAAACAAGATCTGAATAAATGAGTGGTCAGAGCTCTCATATTTTTATTTTTTGGAGATTCTTAAAAAACTATTTTAGTCAAAAGAAGTTAAAGACAAGCCAAAAATACGCAGCGGATCACAGATTCCCACTTGTTATTCTGTTACATTGTAAATTTGGTTTGGTTATCTGTTTGGCTATTCCCAGAATGTTTTGGTCATGTGAAAGTCTTGTGCTTTGGTGAGGGAGAGAAACTTGTCAGCATGGCCTAGGGGTGTCATACGCTAATTTATAGCTTATATGTCATTGTGACCTGAGAGGTAAGCGAGAAAGATTAAAAGTGTGCTCTTAAAAAGTGTTCCACAGGTCAGGGTTGGTTTTTTTCTTTCTTTTTTTTCTTTTTTTCTTTTTTTTTTTCTTTTCTTTTTTTAATGTCCTGACTCATAGTTCTGGGTACTTGGGATTGGCAGCCTGAAAAAGTTTTGTTCGGCCTTCAAAACCATAAAAATGCATTTCATAATAAAAATGTACAATGTGTGCCTCAAATCTCCTCAGCAAAATCCCAGTTGCTTTTTTTTTCCCTGTTGTTGTTACCAAGCATGAAATCTACATGAGGAACTGTAAAACACTAATCTTCAAAGATTTGAGGGAAGACATGTTTCATGTATGAAAGAAAGGGGACTTTGAAAGCAAAGGAAGGCGGATGATCCCTGCTTTTTGGAACCAGTAGAACTGGGATTTGTGCCTTGCTGCCCGTGGCAGAGGTGGTGGAACTGCAGCACTTTTTGCAGAGATGTCCTACCTCGGCTGTGCCTGTGGTACAGCTTCTGCAGTTTTGGGGTTGGTTTTGAAGCCAATAACGCTGTTGCTTCTGAAGACAGGGCTTGGAGGAGGTGGTGGTTTAGAAACTACTAGCAATTTGAAGGCAAGAGGAGTATCTAAAAGAGCAAAGAAACTACTGGAGTCTAGATCCTCAACCGTGTGAGGTGCTTTAGTATTTATCTCCCATGGAAATAAATGCGTTTTAAGTATAAGAAACATTATGCTGCTTAAGTGATGAAGAGGGAGCCTTCTGGGGCAGTACTGCATGAACTGTACTGACGTTCAGGTGACCTCCCTCAAGTTGCAAACCTTCATGATTTAAACTGAAAAGAAATAGTGCAATCATCAATGCAATGGTTTGTCTTATTTTAACTCTTCAAGAAGAGAAGTAAACGACGAGCACATTCAGGTCATGGCGTGCAGTACACGGTCCCTGGTTGGTCTGGTTGTGGTGTACAGGGAGAAGGAACTGGTCTTGTACCTACAGGCTGACACAGTTCAATGGAGATTGGGAGAAATTAATTTTCTTTACATTTCAAAGATATCCAGTATGATAAAGGAAAAATTTTCATTGGCTTAATCTTTGATACAACTTCAGAACTATTCATGTCTTTATTTTATAGAATCATAGGATTGTTTAGGTTGGAAAAGACCTTTCAGATCATCAAGTCCAACCACTAACTGCCATCCCACCACTAAACCATGTCCCTAAGCACCTCATCTGCCCTTCTTTTAAATACCTCCAGGGATTGAGGACTCGACCACTTCCCTGGGCAGCCCATTCCAGTGCTTGACAACCCTTTTGGTGAAAAATTTTTTCTTAATGTGCAATCTAAACCTGCCCTGGTGTAACTTGAGGCCATTTCCCCTCATCCTAACACTTGTTACTTGGGAGAAGAGACCGACACCCACCTCGCTACAGCCTCCTGTCAGGCAGTTGCAGAGGGCGATAAGGTCTCCCCTCAGCCTCCTTTATTCCAGGCAAAACAACCCCAGATCCCTCAGCTGCTCCTCATCAGACTTGTGCTCCAGACCCCTCACCTCACCTCATGTTTCATTGCTCTCCTCTGGACATGTTCCAGCAACACAACACCTTTCCTGTAGTGAGTTTCTTGCTTTACCAGTCCACGTGATTTATGCACTGTTTTCCTCTTCCTTGTTTCTTGATTGATTGCTAGTTAACAGTCTAAGACAGACAGAAATCTCTCCTGCTTTGGTTTAAGTCCTATTGTAAAAAAAAAAAAGGGAAAAAAGAAAAAAAAAGCATGCTACAATGCATGCTATTTCATAAAGGTTTAGTACTTGACAAACTGAATACGCGGTTAGGTGTTTATTATACTCTTCCTTTTTGAAGTTCAGTCAGGCTTTCCTTAAAGTGTTTTCACGCTCACTAGGAATTAAAATTAAAAAATACTTGCGAACTCTTTATTTTCTTTAACCTGAGAGGATAATATTTTTCATAAATATGTAAATTTACTTTCTTGGAAACACGCTGTGCAGTCCTGCGTTCCATTTACAGATTCAGATTTTGAGTATAAAATTGTTATTCATGCCAGCCTGTTCTTTCCTATTATAACAGGAAAATGCTGCTCTGTTTTTCTTTTTTTTTCTGGTGTTAATTACTTTGGGCTCATTGAAATGCAGTACAGATAACTATTTCTTTTTTCCTTTTATTTTAAAGCCTTGAAGAAAGAAGATAGCAGCTTTGATGAGGTAGGTTAAATATCTTTGTACCCTACGTAGGCCAGGTATGCCTTAGTATTTCTCACTAGCGCTAAAAGAAACCCATAGATAGTACTGTTACGATGTGCATATGTGTCCATACATGCATATTGCTCAAACGTATTTTCATTTTCCAAATAACTACCAGATGAACTTGCTGGTCGAAGGCTCTGAGTGGAATGCTTGGGGTTTTTTTGAATATAATAAAACTGAATATTGTATGAAAAGTGGTCATTTAAAAACCTTCCATGCAGGGAAATGTTGCCTGCAGAGAAAATACTTCATCGAACTTTGCCCACAGTAATTCTCATAATTGTAGGCCTGTACTGTAACAGACAGCGAGGCAACATCACTCCTGAGAGAACACCTTACGTAAAGTGCTGCTGCATTGCCTTCTTGCTGAATATGTCAACTGAGATAGACGCTTCTTACGAAATACACGCACACCCCCCCCCCAAAGCCTAAAGCACAAAACTAGCTGTATTGGTAAAACTGATACTTGATTAGTCAGTCTAATTGGTTTGGGGTCCTGACCTATCTGCGATATGATATGTGTGTTAATTTGTAAAATATGCCGCTCGTGATTTGCGCTTGCTTTTCCGTACGGCAGGCTTTGCGCGTCACGTTGTAGTCAATGCTTGCCTTGTGCTTCCCTCTGCCACCATAGCTGGAAGCAAATGGTAATATTTTCATGTGTTGATGTTACGCTTCTGCCATTTCTGTCTTTTCTTCTTCATTGCATGCTGTAAGCTTAAATTCTTGGCTGATTACAGTGAGATAGCTGCCGTGTAATGCCAGATTCTAGAATAAATAAATGATGATGTAATGTCCTTAATACTGGATCAAATCAGACTTCATCTCTTTCTAAACAGATCGCCCTGAATTTTACACCCCTCTGCTCAAATTCAGTAACAGCGATGTACATGTTTTGCGCTTTTCTGATGTGTGTTGCAGCGACCTATAACTTGGCTCGACCCCTCTCGGGTCTGGAGTGAAGCTCCGGGTGTCGGGCTCTGTTTTCAGAAACGCTTGTCGGATCACGCAGTGGTCCCGACTGTTGTATTTCTCTTATAACACTGTTAGGACTTGATTGCTCCCTAAAAGCTACACCTGTGTGGCTACATGGTTGGTAGACTCTGAATGCTTGATTCACAAATCTGGTCTGGTTTTGTCCAGTATTTTCTTCTGAAGGCTGCAGTGGTATATCTGTGCTATAACCTACCAAGTAAATACCTGGTATTAAATTTGATACAGAATTTGAAAGGATCTATAAAAAAATGTTGTCTTAGAAGAAATGTCACCTTCATATCCCTTCCCCATTCCTAGGATTGTTTATCTACAGGTTGTATGTGTTTTCTTTAAACCTGGCTTTCTGTTTCAACAGGAGACAACTTGAGCAAATTTTCATTTAAATTCAGGGGGTTGGGGGAAAAATAATCTTTCAAATGCGTTTTTAATGGAATCTGACAGATTGTTGATGTGAGTTACTTCAGAGGTAGCAAGAGAAGGCTAGCGGGAAGGGTACACAAAAGAATTTTCTTCCATCTCCTGTAAATAGGGAAGAGCTTGATGTGACATTAGCATCAATTGGTTCCATAGTTTTAGGTGACGCTTCTTAGAAAAAAGAAAAGTGTGCAGAGATTTTATGTTGTCCTTGTTATCTCTTCAAACTCAGCGCAAGGTTCTTGGCAATTATCTAGCCTGAAGTGTGAATCGGGGAATGGGCTGTACCGCGTATCGCTTAACTCCTTTCTTTTCAAACATCCTTCAAATCAGAAGATAAAACAGTCTTTAGTAACAATAGTGTACCTGATTGTAATGACACATACTTCCAAGGGAGAGAATATCTGTGAGCAGAGGAGTGCGTACATTTGTTGGTCTCGAAGGCTATCCTGAAAAACACTACTAAGAGCATACCATGATATAAAAGGAAGGCAATTTAGTCTTCTGGCAGCTATACGTAGTATTGCTGTACTAGGGATGCAGGTAGGAAGACAGTCATGATGACAATGAGTGGGGAATAGCAGATGAGAATGAGAGAGAGGAGGTAGTTGTCCAAGCACTGTTTTACTTCAACTTTGTGGGTCTCCTGCTATGAAAAATGATATAGTCAAATATTGAAGCATAAATTGCATTTAACAAGCAGCGTGTTCTCCCTGTACAGTTACTGAAAAGATCCTCTTTCTCCTTCCATGGCGCTGAAAGATGCAGTCTCTCCCCTCTCCTGGAGGGAGGTTGGAAGTGGGGATTGAACAAGTAGCAATGAACTTGTGGGGAAGGACTCTGTGTTCCTGACGCCTTGGTAGAGAAGGAGGACTGAGGCATTTTAGCCTTTGAAGTTGTGACCAGGACACCAGTAGCAGAAGCTGGCCAGCAGGGACCTGAAATCTCCGAGAGGGGAAAGTGGGATGAAGAGGAAGATGACCGTTCTAAAGCCACAAGACTGGGGTTTGCAGCCCTGTCAGTTGTCCAGGTTATTCTGCACATTGTCTCAGGAGCTTACTTATTTGTCCTTCAGGAATCAAGGGGGGAAATTGAGCTGTCAGTGGATGTTACTCTACCTACTTTACACTTGCCACACAGCAGCTCAGAAATGTACAGCACTGCAGGAAGTTGTCTTTCTTTTGAAGGGAAACGACTAAAAATTAAGATATCAAACATGACAGGCAAGTGTATCACATAATTGCTTTCTGTGGGTTATGAAATTAATCCCTCTAGTATATTAGGACCAAAAGACTCAAGAACAGCAAAGCCTGTGAATAAGTTGCATGTCAGAAAATACTTTTAGTTGTTCTAGAAGTGTTTCAAGGATTTTTGTTGTGCATTTAGTCCTGCCCATAAGCTCAGAGCACAACAATAGCGTGAAGGAGCAGTGTAGGATTTGTCACTTTTTTTTTGTGCCTGCTGTTTTGTTCCTTTTAGATTAAATTTTGAATGAAAAAACCCTTCTGTAGCTGCTGCTGGCCTTTACTTCAGTCCATGGGAACACTTGAATTAACCCATTTAAACACCATTGATAGCCTATTTACCTTCCTAAGATGACAACTTCCGGAGATTCAGGTGAACCAAAAGAGTAGGATACAGACCACTTTTTGTATAGTCTGTCATTCAAAGCAGCAAAGTAATAGTGTGGGGTTTTTTGTTTGTTTGTTTGTTTTCTAACTTTAGCTTTTTCCTTTTTGTCATACTAACGTTTCCTGTACTAATGTTTACTGGTTGCATTGTGGGAACTGGAACATGGGTCTGCTCGAGTGCCTACTGAAATCAGTGGGAAGATTCCCAGTGTTTGCAGTGGTTTGTGGATTGGTTTCCTCTATCATGAAGTATCATAATTTGCTGGGGGGAGGTTTCTGTGTGCAGGCTGCTCTTGCCGGTTTTCAAAGTTTGTTTATTTGAGTGGGAGAGAGTAAGGCATCTTCTCCTTGCATCCTGAAATGTTGTTACCTGCTCTCTGAAGAGGGCGAACTGCAAAAGGAAAAAAAAAAAAAAAAAAAAAAGAAAAAGAACAAAACCAGAGTTGTCCTCCTTTTCCAAGCAACCTAATTTTCACTCTCTGAGTGTAGGTTCTGGCACGGAAGGCATCTGTTGCATTCTTTTAGGCAAAGCACTGATTATCTACTCTGGATACCAAGACAGAAGATAAACACTTCTGAGCAGCAGTGTTACACACAAAGAGCGGTCTATAAACAAATGTTTGGCCCTTGAATTAACATTTTATTTGTGCTCCAGTAGTTATTTCTCTAACAAAGTTTAGAGCAATAACTTTCAACTATGCAGGGTTGGTTTGATGTCTTTGGACCACTGGTGTAACAACATCTATGGAATTTGTCCACTGTCTTATAACGGTGGAGCTATTTTCTTTTTCACTCAAATGAATGTAATCAACATGTGGCTGAACTGCAGCATATTTGTTGGAATGTCAGCCAGTGCTGATGTGACTGACCTCAACGCAAGGCTGGTAACCTGTTCCTTTGGGTAGCTGCTTGCTGTTATGATTTATTTCTAGATTATTGTCAGTTAGTCTCGAGTTGCTGGTTCTTGTCCTTCTGTTGTTAGTGGTTTCTCTAAGCACTTAAATCATGGTTTAAGACCTTCAGTCATATGTATGCACACTAGATGAATTAATTTCAATGTCATAATCATAGAATCATAGAATGTTTTGGGTTGGAAGGGACCCCTAGAGGTCATCTAGTCCAACCCCCCTGCAGGAGCAGGGACACCGCTAACTAGATCAGGCTGCTCAGAGCCCCGTCCAACCTGGTCTTGAATGTTTCCAGGGATGGGGCCTCCACCACCTCTCTGGGCAACCTGTTCCAGTGTTTCACCACCCTCATTGTAAAGAACTTCTTCCTTATATCTAGTCTAAATAATAATGAAATCAAAAGAAAATAATCTTGAGGCTCAAAATCAATATGAATTGCTGTGATTGTTGCTTCCTGGGTGGTGAGTTGTGCTGCTGTTGTTGAGCTATATTTTAGTGTTAATTTTGCCCAATGTCAAGAGCACCTTCTTTTTTAAGGCCGCCTTCCTTAGGAAATCAGGATGCTGTGATTGTTCCTGCTGCATATGTCATACTTTCTGACTCCACCCAGTAACTTCGAAGCTGGCCAACGCCTAGATGCTTGGTGAAAAAGCGTGTGAGCTGGCTGAGGGATAGAGATAAGAATCTCCTCTGATGGAAAGGCTGGAGTGCAGGTTCCTGTGAATATAGGAGAATCTGGTTGGAGGTGTTATGAATGCTCTGGCCTCAGCAAAACCCTTAGTACTCATCTGCTCCTTACTACGTTTAGAGTCTCTGACTCTGAGGAAGCCCAATTTAATTTATTTCACTCATGGAACAACTTCTGTGTGTTTGAAGTGGAAGTGTGTGAAAGGGGAGGGAGTTTTGCCAAGTTACTTCTTGAGTCTGTAATGTATTTGCTCTCACAGTCTCTCTTTCTCTTAAAAAAACCCCATAAAAGACAAAGGCTACTCCCTCTGTGGGATGTTGCCATGAAAAATGTCTTGGTTTAAAGAACACCCGTCTCTGAAACGGAACTCTTGCATAGAGAATATTTTGAATTTGAAGACAAAGGGAAGGGTGTAGTTGGAAAAAAGTAGAGCTCTGCAAAAAATGAACAAGAAGAATTTGAATGCCATAATGCAGGAGGCACATAATACACTAAATAACATTTGTGCATTTTTTTAAAGTGTTATTTATAGGAAAAGTAGCTTGAGAGAAGTGCATGTAGGAAGTATAGATATGGAACTATATTTTACCTTCTCCTCCTGCAGAAGGGGATCTGGATTACAGGAGATAGAGGAGAGAGAAATCTAGCTCTCTTGAGACCCAGTGTTAGTTTTTGTAGGATCTTGGAATAAATGTTGATTATTTCACTCCTGGGAGACTTAAAAGGGTGGGGTTGGTGTGTGACAGGCTTAGGGAAGAGCCTGTGGTACAAAGGATTTTGGAAGCCTGCTTGTTGTCCCTCCTTCTTGGGTGTGGTAATTCTTTATTGATCTAGATACAGTAAAATCGTTACCAGCCATGGCTGAGCTCTCTGCTCCGTGATGACTTTGTTTATATTTAGGAAGCAAAGAGACTGGTGACTACTGAGCTGCTTTATGTTGTGCTGTGCGGTATACTGTGATGGAAAATTTCCAGAGAAGTGGTCAGAATTAAGTGTGGTATGGGTAATGTTTGTAAATGACCTGAATACCTTTGGGGTGGGGGTGTTACCAGTGCTGAGGACTTGGGTTTGACTTAGGGTCTGTGATGACTTCGATGCAGTTCTCATCTGCCTCATGCTGGGACAAGCAGGTAGAGTGTGGTTATCGGTTGTGACACGTGACTGAAGGCTGATGGGAAAGAGATGTAGAAAATAATGTTAGAAAAGTAGTAATAATAATAAAAAAAACCCAACTAAAACTGAATTTGGAAAACAAATGGAAGTATAGGTGTCAAAGCAGCTTCTAAATAATACCAGGGAACTGGATAAGAAAATCTTCATCTGGTGGTTTTAAATTCCTTTGCCAAATGTGCGCAAAGGTGGTTGAACTATCTTGAGAAATGGGTCTGTTTAGCTGTATGTCCCAAAGCAAATGAGAGGACACATCATTGCAGGCAGAAGACAACAACATGGCATTGCAAATTGCTGCTTGTGAGGTGTTACTTGAGACATGACACAGGGAAATTTTTTTGCAGGAAAAGAGGGAGGTAAAAGCTCAATAATGTCATCTGATGCCTCCTGCGGGAGGCCATTCTTAATTTACACAATTCTTGGGTTTGCAAGGACTGTGTCTCAGAGAGATTTTTCCAGTCTGCCACCTTTGGGAGGGAGGATGAGTGGGGCTGATGATGTCTTTTGAGCCTTCCCATTGCAAAGAAGATTTCCCAAGTACTGTTCACTTACACTACTGAGGATCTGGTGTCCGTCCAGTGGTTCCCTGTCCAGTGGCCAGCAGATGGCTTAGGCACCAGCTTGCCTTGCAGATTTATTGCTCTCTGCTGCCATGTGCCATGTCTTCGAGGCCATTCCAACAAACTATGAATCTGCAGTGTGTCACTAGTTCTTAGGACTGGTGCGTGACATGAGTGTGTGTGCATTTGTAGCGGAATAGTGCCAGCACTTCAGGTCTTACAGAGCCATTCTCAGCTGCTTAAAGAGAATAATTGTTTCCTCAAGATGAGGACTGATAATATTATTAGCAAATGTGCTTGAGGTGAGTGTGAGAATGAAGAACATGGATGGAAGAGAGCAAATATTGACAATCTGCTGGAGAGTGGCAGCTTTTTGTTGGATCAGCTGTGGGACAGATGTACCTTTCTTCGGTCTGTAAAAGTACTGGTTTGTGAAACTTCCAGTGGCTTAAAAAAAACCCTTCAACCCTTGGACAGCCTCGCTTAATTTCTCAGAGAATTAGCAGTATTTACGTGGCGACTAGGGATTCCTGTCACTTCCCTGTGCTGTGTTGCACGTGGAAGAAAGTCGGGTTCTGGAAGACGTGGGGCACTTCAGAACCAGGTCTAGGGGACCACAATGCAAACAAGTAAGTAATTGAGAGATGGCAGGAAAGCCACCAAAGAAAACTGACTGCAGAATGGCTGCTGTGTTGTGTCTGGTATCAGGGCTTTGAAGCAAAGTTGGAGATCATGTGGAAGGTTTTGAGATTTACTTAGCAGTGACTTTTTGCTCATTCAAAACAGGAGTTTTTTCTTCATGTTGGTGGATAAACCTGGGCTTTAGGAGACCAATGTTTGATAACCTTTCTGTTGTGCTCAGGGAAGAGTTTTCATCTTGGAGCATCCCTTAAATCTGTTGAGTGGCTGTGGTTTGACTTTTGCCTCAGCCTTCAATGTGTTCACTTGTGCATTATTCTGCCTGGTGCATCCAGTTACCATTCAGAAAGTGTATATTCTTTTCATGGGGTAAGAAAAATGGTTAAGTCAACTGTGAAACCGCTTGCTCCCCTTCTCTGCTTTCCGTTCTCCTATGGACACTGGATGAAAGAAGGGTCCATGTTACTAGTAAATATGTATGTGCCCTTTGATTCAAATTTTTCTTTGAAAATGGATGGAGCAAAGGAGCAGAACTTGATCTGAATCCATGCCCACAGCAGTGGCTTGTGAGGATCCAGCCCAAACACTGACATATATAAAAGATTTAACCCCAGTTCTGGTCTGCAGGCAAATGCTTTAGCTATCAGAGAAGCATTGCAAAATGAAGATGAATTTCCAGACCTGCTTCTCTCACTTGTGCATGCATATTTTTGTGTCAGATTTTTCTGTTGATGAGATGAGAGGATATATTCAGTCCAGAGATGTGGAGTCTGAATGCAAGCTATTATTATTTTGATGAAGTATGATTATGTGTAAATCCTGCTCTTTATTTTCTTGGGATATATGGGATATAGTAATTTATTGGTCGATTAAGTACAATAGAGTAACAAAGCAGAGTACGTTACATATGGGATAAGTAGCTTCTTGTTCTTGGCCTCGCTGGGCAATCTCCTGGTTGCGAGGCCCGAAATAATCCCGTGACTGCCTTGATGGGTCTATCTCTTCCATCTTCTTTGTACTTAGACCATATTGCTTTTATTTTTTTTTTTTCTTTCTTCCAAGCCACACTACTAGCAGACATATGACTATATTTAAATCTTCTTCTCATGAAAGGATCTAAATGAAAATACTTTCTGTCTACCTTTTAGCTTTCCTGAGAAATTCTACATGTATGAAGCCTCGTCTGCTGTGTGTCACAATATCACTGACAGCAGAATATTTGCAGAATCCTATCCACAGTAATCAATGTTCTGAGTCAATTGACATCTCTTGGTATTTATTTGGAAGGGATAAGCAAAGGAGATTGCAGGCTATGGCTAGTTTATTTAAGCAAAATGGATTTTTTCTGCACAAAATAATGTCATTTTGATGATACTAAGGCCTAAAGAAATTGTCATTGCCTTACACCTGTTTCTCCATATATTCTGGAATTTATTTATCCCTTTTCCTTTCCAGCAAAGCTTTCTACTTCGATGCCAGTTGAGTCATAGTCCTGCTAGTACTTCTTTTGTTCTTTTCAGGTATGGAAGTTCTGCTAATCAAATTTGAAAATTCAAACTTGAGTATTGCAGGTTATTTAAATGTGAAATATTGGCAATGATTTAATAACTAGAAATGGAAGTGGATGCTGTTGAAAACTTAATGGTAAGTGATGGAGGCAAGGCTACTGAGAGGGCACATAGTGCATTATCACCAATTCCAAGTAACAACTTGGAATTATTTGTGTTTGAGCTCTCCTGAGGTAGTTACTTCATCTAAATCAAGTTTCTCTGTAGGATCCAGGTGTTCACTTTTTTCAGTGTTGAGAAATGAAAGCAAAGCTATTAGCTGTAGAAGTTATTCACTGCTATGCTGACCCAGGAAAACCAGTGGCTTACATCATTTTTCCTGCTGCTGCAGCCTGACTGGGGCTTTTCTTTGTATGCAAACAACTTCTTGGTTTGATAGCTCATATATACAAAAAGATGATCTTCCATAGGTACATGTTTGAGGAGTTTTCCTGTTTCCTTTAGTGAGAGTGAAAGGAATTTCTTGTTACTGGGGGATTCTTATTTGTATATAATTGCACTCAGTGCTATTTTGCTTTAATGGATCTTTGTCTTCCTTTTCTTCCACCGAAACTGCACATTCAGGCTCAGGCATGGGTTGTGGCCATGGTGATCCTGAAACTGCACCTGAGGCTGGCTTCATGCTGTTCTTGAACTTGTTTTCTGAGTCCCATCTTCCAAATTCAAGTCTGAAGGGATTTGTCTGAGGTCACTTGCTGTGGTTAGTTAGGTCAGATGTGCCCTTCAGCTTTGAAATCTGGAAGACTTTCTGTTATCCCAAGTATGTCGCAAGAAGTAGCGCAGAGGCTAGAATGAGTGTTTTGGTTCATAATATTTTTCTTAAGTTAATATCCTCTCAGCTGAAGCATTTTTTATCTGTGTATTCTTAGGCAGTTAACAGAAAGCAGTTAGAAGGAGAACATACTGAAATTCATATAGAGCTTAATCAGCGTCCCCTTCTTTTTATCTCCATCTCTCTATTAGCATACAGTGATTGTTGCTTTCTGACAAAGAAACAAGATTGTCACATCTGATTTCTTTGGAAGTCCTTTTGTTCTTTTGTTTTGTTTTGGAAACCAGCCACACATGCACACACACACACACACACACACATCAGAAAACATTTCCCCCCCCCACCGAATTCTGGTTTGTCTAACCTCTTCTGTGTCTTTTGGAATTAGTGGTCCTCTTATTATAACAGTTCCTGGTTTCATTTTAGTTATTTCCCTTTATCTAGTATAGTGACAAAAACTGCATCATAGTCCAAATGCAGTGTCAGCAGCTGTTGGTTGAGTCTCAGACATATATAAAGTTCTCTGATTTCTTCATATTTTTTTTCCTGTTTTGTGCCCGTTTATGTTTATAGCTTAGTCTCAGTGTAGTTACTGATATTCACCATTTATCTTCTGTTTGTCTTGTTCTTAAGCTGGTATTGTTTCCTTGTCCATGGTGATGAAGATGCTACTGAAGTCCTCGCTGGTTGTCAAGGTGGCTGCAGGGGACATGGGATTGGGGCTGGGGTGGGAGCTCATGTCCTGAGTGGGGTGGGCAGGGAGAGAAGGGAGCACCTCTGGGCTGGCTGGGGCTGCCGGGGCTGTCAGACACTGGCAGAAGTGATGGGAAGTGTGGTTTGGTGGCTTTCATTTATTTATTAGCCTTCTAAACAGCCAGACTTATTAAATGATCTGCAACCTGCTCTGCTTTTCTGATGCGAGTTACTGATAAAGTTTTATAGTTGAAGTAGCAATCTACGCTTGCTCAGAAAAAGCTTATCCATGTGAAGAACGATTCCGATTCCACTTGTAGATTCATTGTCATTCTTGCCATGCCTTGGCTTGTTTAGATGTGGGAAGTCTCTCATGACTGCAGGTTTGCTCTGTTTGGAGAGAAAAAGAGTTTTTGTTGGGGGTGGAAAAAACCCAAAGGGCAAAAGAAAAAAGCTACGATTTATCTTGGCTCCTCATGCACAGAGAGGAACCAGATAGAAACAGGATGTTTGTTGCAGGCATCTCCTGCTGACCTTGGAGATGCACAGAATTCCAGAAACTAAAGGACAGCATCTGGAGAAATACTTGAGGTTTTTTTAATTTAGTTAGTTATTAGTGTAGTATGGCTCAGTTAAAAGTGATGTGTCTGGCCAGCATCAAATCATGACAGAAGCTCAGAGAAGATGAAGGGGGGTATGCCTAATTTGCTTGCCCTTCAAAAAGGCATGCTGTAGCACTTCAAGTTTTTCTGTGTCCAAACCAGTAAGAAAATGGTATTTTTATCTTTGAAAGTAAGTTTGCAGTAACTATGCAGTTACGAGTTAGGCTAAGTACAGATATTTTTTTATGTCTCAAGGACAGGTCTTTTCAGCGGTGAGGAGAGGATGCTTAGCCATGTGGTTTATATGGACATTAAGACAATGGGTTCAAACTATGAGCTTTAGCAAAGTGATGATACTCAACAAAATGCTATTTCAAAAGCAAAAAAATTAAGTTACTCTGTTAAATTATGTTAGTGGCTTTCTATGATGGTGTGACAGCATCAGTGGACAAGGGAAAACCAACAGACGTCATCTATCTGGACTTCTGCAAAGCCTTTGACACGGTCCCCCACAACATCCTTCTCTCTAAATTGGAGAGCTATGGATTTGATGGGTGGACTGTTCGGTGGATAAGGAACTGGCTGGATGGTTGCGTCCAGAGGGTAGTGGTCAATGGCTCGATGTCCGGATGGAGGCCGGTGACGAGTGGTGTCCCTCAGGGGTCCATACTGGGACCGGTGCTGTTTAATGTTTTCATCAATGACTTAGACAGCGAGATCGAGTGCACCCTCAGCAAGTTTGCGGATGACACCAAGCTGAGTGGTGCGGTTGACACACCAGAAGGGCGGGATGTCATCCAGAGAGACTTGGACAGGCTGGAGAGGTGTGCCTGTGTGAACCTCATGAGGTTCAAAAAGGCCAAGTGCAAGGTCCTGCACCTGGGTCGGGGTAACCCCCAGTATCAGTACAGGCTGGGGGAAGAAAGGATCGAGAGCAGCCCTGCC
>NW_009258383.1:2059956-2072650 GCF_000687185.1 Egretta garzetta
AGGGCTGGAGCACCTCTCTTATGAGGACAGGCTGAGGGAATTGGGCTTGTTCAGCCTGGAGAAGAGAAGGCTGCGGGGAGACCTGATTACGGCCTTTCAATACCTAAAGGGGGCCTACAGGAAAGATGGGGAAAATCTTTTTAGTAGGGCCAGCTGTGACAAGACAAGGGGTAATGGTTTTAAACTAAACCAGGGTAGGTTTAGACTAGATATAAGGAAGAAATTCTTTACAATGAGGGTGGTAAAACACTGGAACAGGTTGCCCAGAGAGGTGGTGGAGGCCCCATCCCTGGAAGCATTCAAGGCCAGGCTGGACGGGGCTCTGAGCAACCTGATCTAGTTAGCGGTGTCCCTGCTCTTGCAGGGGGGTTGGACTAGATGACCTCTAGGGGTCCCTTCCAACCCAAAACATTCTATGATTCTATGATTCTATGATGAAAAAAAGTTCTAGCATATTTGAACAAATACTATCAGGGAACCTGGGACTCTTTCTGAAAGTTCTGACTTCTGCACTAATTTCAGCAAAGTTCTAATTGAGATGCTCTGGTAGGTTTATTGCCAGCACTAATTATTTCATTCTTCCAGAAGTGAGGTGGAAACGACATAGATTTTTACAGTCAAAGTGGTATTTCATTTTGGTGTCACCATTTAGGCTTCAGAGAGGGCACCTGTGTGAATCTATGCCCATAGTCCATGGGTATATTTAATACTCAGTGATGAGGAGTTGAGCCCAAGAGGTGATTTCAAGAGGCTGCTGGGGTTCAGTGGTGATGCAAGACTTTGGAGCAGATGTTCTACTGTGAATGGATCCTCATCTTGGAAACCTATGTGAATTGGGTTTATTTTATTGTTAAAGTTTGGAAGAATGCCATGGCTATCTTCCTTGCTCAGTTTCTGTCTCTTGTGAAAAATGTAGAGAGAAGGGCTCTTGGAGAGGGAGGCAAGAAATGGAAAATGTGATTCTTTTTTCTTCTGCCAAAGAACATAGATGGAATTGGAGATACTCGGTGGGGATCTATTAATTACACTCTGAGTTTGCTTCTTAGCCTTCTTCAAAATTTCAAATGTAGCTATCAAATTAGGCAGAAGTTAGATTGAACTGTCATGAGTCGCAGCCTCACTGTTTTATCACAGGACCATATAACTTGCACTCATGGTCTACTGGTAACGGTATGAGCCACTCTGACAGACACCAACATCCAGAATAAATCCTGTGTCATCCACCACAGCCTTTAACTGGGTACAAGATGAAATTTTGCCTGGGGAAAAAAAGGACACTTGGTCTCTAAATCCAGGCACCACTGTTTCCTAAAACTTATTATGCTGGGGGCTGACCAGCTTTGCAGAAAAGGACCTGAGGGTCCTGGTGGACATCAAGTTGAACATGAGCCAGCAATGTACTCTTGCTGTGAAGGTGACTAATGGTATCCTGGGCTGCGTTAGGAGGAACGTGGCCAGCAGGTTGCGGGAGGTGATCCTTCCACACCACTCAGCACTGGTGAGGCCACACTTGCAGTACTGTGTTCAGTTCTGGGCTCCTCAGAACAAGAGAGACATGGGCGGACAAGAGAGGCCAGAGAAGAGCCATTAAGGTGATGAAGGGACTGGCGCATCTCTCCTATGAGGAAAGGCTGAGAGAGCTGGGACTGCTCAGCCTGGAGAGGAGATGGCTCAAGGGGGATCTTAGCAATGTCTATAAATACCTGAAGGCAGGGTGCAAAGAAGACCGAGCCAGTCCCTTTTCAGTGGTGCCCAGTGCCAGGGCAAGAGACAATGGTCACAAACTGAAACACCAGAGGTTCTGTCTGAACATCAGGAAACACGTTTTTACTTGTGACACAATTTGCCCAGTAAGGTTGTGGAGTGACCATCTGTGGAGATATTCAGAAGCCATCCAGACAATCTACCCATCCTGTGCAATGTGATTTCGGTGGCCCTGTTTGAGCTGGTGGGCTGGACCAGATGACCTCCAGAGGTGCCTTCCAACCTCCACCATTCTGTGATTCATGAACTTTGTTGCAGGCTGCTTTCTTTCTGCAATCCGTTTGAAGCTTTTTGCATCTCTTGTGTCACAAGCAATTGACTTACTGTTACATTTTGTCATATATGAACACCAATAATATTTTAAGTGTTTCTCTAAGGAGAGGTCATTTGCTTCATGTGTAACTCCATACAGTACCTTGCAAATAATTGTGGTCCAAGTTCTATAAAGGCTGTAAGAGATACTGTTTCAAACCACTTGTTTATAACAGCTTAGAAGAAACCCAGATGTGAAGATTCTCTACAAACATTTGTAATGAAAAGCTTATTTTTAGAAGCTCATTCCTATCCACTGCTCATCTGCTGAAGACACCTCTGGAGAAGTCCTTCTGTTTCTTTCTCTCCCAAACCACCTAACACTTGGTACTCCAGAGCAAGCAATACAGAGATTATTGCTGGTTTTTGATTTTTTTCTTTTCTAGGTATCTGTAACTTTGCCTCTTATCTCCTGTTACCATGAGGAATTAAAAATAGGGGGCTCTTGTGCTGTTTGTTTTTATTAATATGCATAATATATGTATATTTAAACTCTTCAACTAGGTTAGTTTCAAAAGCAAGAGACTCTGAGGGAGTAACCTATAGATGGAAACCACCTGTATTTATGAACCTCTAAAAGAACTACATGCTTCCAAAGAAATAAAGTGCCTTCCCCCTGGAATTATTCCTTCATAGCAAACTTGTGCAGACATTTTGGGTCTCCCCATTGATTTATCTGGAAAGAGGAAACATTTGCTGCCAAAAGCACTGGAGTAAAAGCAAGGTTTGTCAAATGAAGGAAATTCTGCCCGATGTCTTGAGTTTTCCCTTTTTAAAGGACACTATACTGAAAAATGAACAACTTTCTTCTTTTCTGTGTCTTGATTATAGTAGTGGTTTTAGGCAGTAGGGTGGGCGAGGAGATACTGGTTTTCACATGTTGTTCTTCCTCCATAAACCTAGGGGAAGGGGAATATCCCATCACAATAATTACATCACAATAATTATCCCATCACAATAATTACCTGTCTTTGTTTTCCTTGGGTTTCTCATTTAGTTATTCTTTAGATATGTTTCAACCTTTCTTAAATACTCATCATGTGGAGATGTATGGAGCAAGTCCAGGCTAGTTGAAACCTCTCGATTCTTGATCTAAAGTGTGGCCTTTAAATGCTTCTTACAGTGAATTGCTCTGCTTATGGGCTTGTTCCTGAATTGTTTCCAGTTCTGGAATTGGCAGTAGTATTAACAAATACCATGTGGTAAAAATAGCGGGGGAATCGGAGTCTAACCAGAATTACTCATGTCATCTTACCGCTGTCAAGAGGACTCCTGGTTGTAATGCTGGCTGTAACACTTTGGGGTCTAACCCTTGATTTCTAGGAAAGAGTCTGTGAGGTGATGATGATAATAGGGCTGTATTCTTGATTTGGAGAGGCTGTGTGGTACCTATAACTTTTTTTTGCTGATACATAAAGCTGCTGTCAACATCAGCGAAGCACGGCTGAATGACCTCTGTTTCTGAAAGCGTGGCATATCTTTATTTTATCTTTCTGCCTAAGACTGGCACATGATCACATATTTTACCCCTTCTTTTACACAGTTTACTCTTTACTTTAAGGGCTAAACTGCTTTATATTAACTTGCCATTGCCCATTACGTGCTCTTACTGGGGAGTAGCTGCCATTTTATAATAGCAAGACGGCATGAGTCCTGCAAACTTGTTCAAGAAGCTCTGTCCTAAGCACCAAATGTCTTCAACAGAAGAGTTCAAAAGATTTTGCTCGTTATGCTAAAAAGGTACCCTTAGGCTCCTGCTTGATCAGACTTGGGGATGCTTTAAAACTGGGCCATAATTAATTGTGCAGTAAAACAGAATTATTATTAATTTATGTTTTTAAGAGAAGGGACTAAATTATGTTCACTCTCACTGTACAGTTTTGGAAAATAAAAGTATGCATTAATAAACAACATGTCTGTAATTAATTAATGATCCCCTGGAGAGGGTTTGCTCCCAAACTAACTAATTACTGTGTAAAATACTAAAAAATTAATCCCAAAACTCATCATGAAAAATCAGCTATGGGTTAGTGAATTGTGGTGATTGAAATAGATTTTTGGGGGGGTTTTTTTTTGGTCTTAATGGCTAAAGTTAACAACCGAGACAAATGATAAAATGCAAAACAAAACTCCAGTGTTGAGGTGCATTTTGGCATTTCTAATTAATGAGCTCTCTCCTGTGCCGCTAAAAGTACCATGAAGTTCTCACTAGAATAAGTGTGAGTTATAAACCTATTGTTTACTCTGGATTTATTTGAAAAAGAGTATTGATTACTTTTTTTTTATTAGTTATGGAAGATCTAGACAGGGCCTAACTATTGGAGTCCTGAAAGTCATCATTCCCTACTTTTTCTGTTACCCCTCTTTAATATTCTGCTGTGACTGTTATTTTTCTCCTTTTTCAGATAGACTTATAGATCTCTTGAATTTGATCACGAAAATACATTTCGGAAACTTACTGTTCTGTTAAACTAGATGGGATCAACAGTTTAATTATCTTTTAATAAACAGGTCACCATGTGTTTCTCAGTTGGATATATATTATTGGTAACTGAAGTATATTTTAGCATTTGGTTCCTAAATTCCTAGAGAAGTTTTTGCAGAGCATGAAACGCACTCAGCTTTGTGCTCAGAGCGCCTCGCTGGCTTCCAGGGAAATGCATGAATATGTCAAAAATTTGAGTACTTGCAGAATACAAAGCCTTGTAAAATGATACTTAATAAGAAAAATGGGCACAAGGTAGTAATTTTCTTGTTGAAAACAATGGTTATTGCTCAGATAAATATTAGCAGCATTGATTGATTGATTGCTGACAGGAGGTGTAGAAGTGATTAACACGACAATGTGCAAATCATGTCACAAATATTTTTGTCCCTTGCAACTGCAGCAGGCATATAAATTCAGGTTTCTAGTTTTTTGGAAGAAAAAAAAGTGTGTTACAGAAAACTTGGGAGAGAAAATTAAAATTCTTCCATACTTAAGTTTTCCTTATGAAGTCTCTGTAATGCTGCATCAGCCTAACTGATACCTCTTTCTTTTATAATATTTAAGTGAAGCTTTGATGCATGTATAGGTACCTCCTCCCATCTCTTTCCTTTCCCGCTCCTAAATCCTGTTATGTTATGCTTTAATATGAAAAGATGAACTCTTCTTTCGGCTTCTTCTCAGAAAATGAGTTTTCTAACTCACTCTTCGTAAGTCTTTGACTTTATATAATAATAAAAAAAAATGGCTGGTTTTAAGTAGGTGTATGTTTAAGAAGTAACTAAGGACATCAGAAATATTCATAGCGTGACTTTCAATCTTTACAGGTAGTGGGTTAGAAATGCTTACAAATCTGTTTTCAAATGTAAGTGAAAATTTGGTGTTGGTTCTAAGCCTATTCAAACCAGTTTTATCTAAAAATGAATGAAAGTACAGAATAAATTAACATCTGTCTCTAAAATGATATATTCAAACTACAGATGTCCATGTTAGGCAGGTTGGGTCTTTACTTTCTCATTTAATCCTGTTTTTATGTTGCACATATTGTATATAAACTTTACCGACTTAATATAAATTATTTCCCCTCATGTTAACCAGGGTGATTTGGGAGGGGAAGCTGGCCGTTGCATTGCTAGCATATTCTTAGCTTTTTCAGGTAGGAGATGTGCTGCCCTGCTCCCTCTCTGTTTTTAACTTGAGGATTTGAAGGGGTTGGGAAGGTGACAGCAGAGGGAGTCAAGGGTGTTTCTTCCTTTGCATGCCTTTACAGAAGGGCTCACCATTCTGTTCATTGCTCTCTCTTTCTCTGGTAATCTGTCGAGGTGCCTTCTGGAGTCCCCCTTGGAAAGGCTTTGCTAGAACTGGAGAACCCAAGTAGAGCAGTTATAGGGACATAGAACAGCTGTGTTGTAAGGAGAAATCCAATAGACTAGGATTGTTAAGCCCGGAAAAGCCCACCAAGGGGGAATATGACAGATACACAAAACTATGAATGAAGTGGACAAGGTGAGTGAAAAAAAAAATTAAAAAAATTGATTGGATGGAGGAAGGATTTCTGTGGAGAGCTTGATTGAATTGATCTCATTGCCTCATGTTGCTGTCTCTGCCTTCCTGCAGTAAAGGTGCTCCAAGGATGGTTCTGAAGGCCTTTGCAGAACTTGGGGTGGGGGCGATTTTTTCCCAAGATTTGGGAGAGCAAAGCATGTCTGGGCAACGGAGCAGATGTTGGAGGAAGGGACAGATGAAAAACTTCTGGAGGTGGCTGTCCCTGGAAGAGTATGTGCACTCTCTCAACAGAAGCCGCAGGGCTTATCTATTGGCTGTCAGAGAAGGTGTACCAGGCTGGGTGGGTTCATCCAATGTTGGCATTCTTACGTTTGGGTTTTATTGCTCAGAGCTAGGGACATGTAAAAATCGCAATGGCATGGTAACGCTTCTTAGGGATAATTTTGTTAAACAATGCTACTTCTACTGGCAAAACTCCAGGCATAGTCACAGCTTTGTATTGGTTCATCTTTTGCAGTTCATGATTTATCTTCCTCAGACGCCTGGCATAAATGAAGAGAAGAAAATAATTCTTTTAGCTGAAATGAGTTGTCTCTTAGAAGTCCACCTCATCCCTAGAGCTGCTGGCAAATCCATTGTAGAATAGCCTGGAGCCAAGAAAGGAAAATAAGTGAAGAAAAACTGGCATATAGTGAAGGCATCTGGGTGTTTTCAAGGGAGGGGAAGATGTCTTATTACTCACATAGGATTCAAAATGTGACTTCATTCTCTAGAGATTTTACAAACTTCACAAAAACGCTAATGGAAAGCAAGTGTTTTATTATGAAGTTGTCTTCTTTCTGCCTTCTTAGTAATCCTTAAATACTTTAAAATAACTTATAACTAAACTGTTTTCCTCCAGCTTCTGGTAGCATTTAGTTTCTATTTCCACTCCTAGTCGGAATAGTTTCACCGTGCAACTTGGGTTTCCTGTGCAGCATTTTCAAATGGGACCACAGGGACTTGTTGCTTTAATTTGTTCTTATTCCATTTCCTTCAGGCTTGGATATCGCTGTGGGCATTTTTTTTTGGTGTATGTGCACATGTGCTTTTTTGTTTAACACCAGGGAAGATTTTTAAGTAGAGGCTCCTTTGCTGTAGAAGCATAGTAAGCCTTACTCTTTGAGCTGGAAAAGAAATATTTTATCTATCCTTCAGAGTACTGAGATTTCAGATACTATTTTTTGTCCATAATAGGATCAAAAACCTCCTCTATCCTTTTCTTAAAGAAGATCCACCCTGCTGTAGAAAAGCTGATGATGTTTCAGCACGTGTATCCTATAGCCCAGCTGAGTTTTGTGATCACCAGATGATATTCTGTCTTATGGAGGTGAGGAGGCAGATCCAGCTCCGATTTTGGTCCTGAAAAATCCTTTCTTAAAGGCAACTTTCCTGAAACCGTTATGCTTCTGCAAAAAAGTGGAAAATTTTTGTCCAGCCTCATTTTCTATATTTTTCTATTTCTTGACTTGAGACATAACAGTGCTTTGTACTTAATAAAGATTATGTATAAGTTTTTGACCTCTTTCTTACTATTGTGGCTATCATCTGTATTTCAAAATCTTTTGTGTAGAAGAGTTCAATTATCTTGCTTGTGGCTCTCATAGCACTATACCACAGGCTATTGTATTTGTCAATTCAGTTTTTGTGCTATGTATGTCTAATTTTGTGGACTCGATTTCATTTCCTCTTCTCTATGTCGGTTCTTAGGCTTCAGAGTACTGATTGTTTCAAATTAGCCTTTTTTTTTTTTTTTCAAATGGGAATATTCGTTTTTATTTTCACTCTGTATTGCTAGAGTTTTTGCAGTGTTGTTGCTGTTTGCACTGCTATTGTTAGGGGTCTGGTGGCCCTGCCATTAATTTCAGTTCATAAGTATGCAATAAAATAGCTCTGTGTAGGAAAGTGGCATACAAAAATTTCATCTGAAAGGAAACAATAGAATAATTTAGGTTGGAAGGGACCTCAGTAGGTCATTTGATCTAGTCTCCCAATTCAATAATTCAGAAAAAATCCTGTAGAAGATACTTGGAAAACAAGGGAGGCTGGTGGGGTTGTAGTTCTGCTCTGAATTTAAAGAAATATGGAAGCCCAAAATACAGGTAAAGATTCACTTTATAAGCACTCTCACTTCTGTTGGCATGCAGCCTCTTTCTGCCAAAATGTCATCACTTAGAGTATTTGCCCATATTTACATAACACTGGAGCAGAGCTATAGTTACAGTATCATTGGGAAGAAGTATTAGACTTGCCGTGTTTTGTCTCTGGTTGTTTAATTACTAAAATTTATTTTAAGTACTTGCAACACTTCCTAAAGGCGCTCTGCACAACAGTTTTCATTCAGAGATATGTTTCTCCGTAAACAGGGGATCTGAACCCTAGAAGATGGGGATCCTGAAAGTACTTGACAGTACAGGATCTCTTTTTGTTCTTAAGTGTGCCCACAGTACCTTGCAGTTGTGTTAAATGCTTTATTTTCGTATTTGGATTTTGAGGATACAGTACTTCTGTTACTTTATTTCAGCAAATTACGAGTGCTTAAACTAGTGGAGATTATGAACTGTTGTCTGTAGCAGGCATGTGTTTTCAGCAGCATAACAACTTCACATTGCACATGCATTTACATTATAGCTTTTTAGAGGAGACCTTATGTGGTGGGTTCTCCCCAGCCAGCAAGCAAACACCCACCAACCACTCACTCTCTCCCCCTTGCAGTGTGATGGGGGAAGAGAACTGGAAGAGCAAAAGTGAGAAAAACTCGTGGGTTGAGATAAAGACAGCAAGTGAAGGGAAGAAAATAAAAAAACCCAAGTGATGCAAAGACAATCAGTCACCACCTCCCACAGGTAGAGCGATACCCAGCCAGTCTCCAAGCAACGGCTACCTTGGAGAGATCAACCTCCCAGATTTTATTGCTGAGCGTGACGTTACGTGTCCCAGAATACCCCTTTGGTCAGTTGAGGTCAGCCGTCCTGGCTGTGTCCCCACCCAACCTCTTGCCCACCCTCAGCCTGTTCATCATGGGGACAGTGTGAAAAGCAGAGAAGGTCTTGGGGCCGTGCAAGCACTGCTCAGCAGCAGCTGAAACAGTGCTGTGCTGCCAACACTGTTTTGGTCACAAATGCAAACAACAGGGCCATATGGGCTGCTGTGAAGAAATTAGCTCCAGCCAGCCAGGGGCAGCACACCTTACCTTGTTTTCCAGCTTACAGTGCTACGAACAGCAGCACTTCAATGCTTTGGAAGGGCATTAACCTTGACTATGCAGGACTCTGGAGACTGGAGCCCCCTCTCTGACAGCTCAAAGGGCACCACATTTCCCAGAACAGCTGGGTTTTATGGAGGAAATGTTTTCTGCTGTTAATGTCAGGTGAATAACGTTATCAAATGGTGTTAACTGTCTGGTGGCACCTGAGAACTTCTGCTAATAACTGCTCTTTCTTAATATATTTTATATTAAATTTAAAAGGAAAAGGATACAACATCACTAATGTCATGACAGATGTTGCGTGTATGAATTTTTATATTCTGATCACATTGTTATAGTGAGTTTCATGGTGTGACTTGGAAGTTTGTTGGACGTTATCTTTGTATACCTTTCCTTGCTGGCAGGAGTGCTATGTGGTAACTCACCCTAAAGCTTCGTGGGATTTCCTGGCTGGGAGAGGGCAGCCTGGAGCGCTGGAGGAAAGGTCTCAGGACACTGAAAAGATGGGGAAACAGCATCCTAGTTCCCTCCCATTTGTCTAGCAAAGCCTCGTTGTCAAGGACCTCTGTAGTTGTTTACAGATCAAAAGAGAAACAGTTGACCCATTCATGCCTTCTAGCTTAATGGCATCTCATATCTGTACTGTCATATCTGCCTGTTTTTCCCAGTAGGTTTTAATGTGCTGAATGACTTGCATTCAAGAGTGAATAATTAGAGAACACAGAGTCTTGCACACAGCTATTGATATGGAGGCTGTGGTAAAGGGGAAAAGAAAGTATATGGTGTAGAAATATCTGGCAAAGGCATAGAAGAAAGAAAGAAGGGTGACTGGAAGTGAGTACACCCCATCTTTTATCAGGGTAAGTGTTGGGGAGAGTATGGGGAAGGCCACAGGTGTCTGCAGATACCCATTGAAGGATCAGGATCCTTACAAGCTAGGTTAGAGGGGTTAGTGAGGGTCAAATTGGCAAACAGAAACGTGGAGAGTCATTTGGAGAGGGGCTGCCCCCACTTCAGACAATGAACTGAAATACAAGGAGGTGAAGCAATTTAAATGGAACCTAGATTTGATCTAATCTACTGAAATATCATCTGTTTCTTGCAAATAAGTCTTTCATATGAACCAAACCAGAATTTTATTACCCTCAAGGTAAAAAGTGGGAAAAGGAGAGGAAGTTAGGAATGGTTCTGTGAGGGCACATAAGGAAAAGACTATCTTGAAAAGTGGTTAAGTACTTCAGAAATGCCATTTGCCCTAGGAGTGGGGTTTTTGACATGAAGCTCTGAATGTGGTATGACAACATCAACACTCCAGCTGTTAGGATGAATGACTCCATGAATTGTTTTAACTTTGGGAGTCTTGTCGTTTGGGAGCTGCAGTTGAGAAGAGACAAATTCCTGCTCTTCCTAGTGCACTGAACAGAAATTCTTGTGTCTTTATATAGCGTCTCATTTCACATGCATTTCAACATTTACTATTCAAATAGTAGTGAAGTAAAAAATAGCTCCCATTAATTAATGAGAAAGGAACGTTGGCTGTATTTGAAGGACCTTTGCCCAGAAGGGAATTTAAACAAATTTTAAGACATGAATGAATAATCAGAAATCCATGTGTTAAAGCTGCACGTAAGCCATTGTAGCAGGGCTGGTTTTGTAGGTTTGTTGGCATCTTTATTAAGTAATGTATAGGTACCACAGGTGTGAGTAGACAGCCGAATGAGTTAATGTTGGGGTGCATAAGGATACTGAGGGAAAAAAAGCCATCTTGGAAACTAAATCTGAACCAATGTGGAGCTGTCTTAACAGGACAGGAAAGGCTGACTTCCCTTTCAAGATCAAAACAAAAGTTGAGAAGGGCACACGTGTTGGCGGTTTCCAGGCAGTTTCAGTGCCCAGTACTATAGAAAAAGGTCTTTGTAGGCAAAGAGCTGGAAAAGTTTATCAGTTCTCAAAATGTGATGTGAGGAAGGAGTTAACCAACTTACTGTGGGTAGGTTACTATATGAACGTAGGCTATAAATGACACCAGTTTGATTGATCATCAGTGCTGTCTGTGTTTTCTTAGCAGATCATTTTGTCAATGTAAATAGAAAGTGCTTTCATTAGATTTTTCGGTGTGAGGTTCAGACAAAAGAGAGTGACAATGTGTCACTTCACCAGTCTCATTTGCTACCAGTTGTGGTCCTGAGAGCTTGTTGCTGGGAGATCTGGTGAGGGAAGGCGGTGAATTTGGGTTTCTGAACGCTTTCTAGCTTGAAGTGCTGCATGCAGAAGGATATAATTTTCTGTTTTACTCCCACCTGTAGCTTTTGTATGCAGAAAGCAACAAATGGGTAGGAAAGGCACTACAGAGTTACAAAATGGAGATTTTTAAAGTGATACTTAAAATTCTTCTTGAAATATTTTACTGTTTCTCATTGGTATTAGGTGGCAGTCTTACAGATAAACACTGCTGCTTTGATGGTTTTGTGAATGTTCTATCAATTTTTTTCTGGTTGTGTTTTAAGGTTGATTGCTCTTTTCAAGCTCTCACCGTTCATCAAAAAGCATGAATTTTCTTGTTCATTGCTTTTCATGTACTAATGTCTCCCTGGCGGTTTTTGTTTTGTTGTTAGTCTTTAGTCAAACGATACAGGTGATATTGTGAATTGTTATACTTTAAAAATATAAGATGCAACCAAAGCTTGCGAAGATTTTGTGGAGGATATGCCAGTGAAATGGATGGTCTGCTTGTTCTTACTCTTTCGTCCCCTTTAAGCACAAATGCCCATCTTTTTTAAACTAGGGAGGCAGATCAGAACACTTTTCTGTCACTGGAAAGTACACAGAATGTAGCGGCTACGTATTTTTGAGGGCAGTAGGGGTGGGACAGAGCCTTGCTGAGCGGAAGTGGGAGTCCCAAGATATTTGTTTCTTTTTCTTTCTTCCCCCGTCTCTTCTTGTGGGGAATGTCAGCCATCTGAAGTGAACTCTGCATGCTCAGAACGTAAAACATTTGCCAAAGGAGTTCTGCAAACTGTACAAATAAACTCTACTTGGCAGAGGGATGCCAGAGAAAATGTATGATTGGGGATATTTACTATCACTTCTTACATTTTAGAGAGGTCCTGCTAATGCTACAGAACTGTATGAATGCTTTGTTTTTCTATGTAAAGACTATTTTGCATTACTATGTAGTAATGCGTGGGAAAGAGAACGAGGAAGACCCTATCACTTATTTCTCCCATCAGTGAGCAATACTTTGAGGCATTAAGCAGATTCTCCTATGGCTGTGCTCAGCATGTTGGAAAACAAATAGGAAAAAGCCACCTTTCCAGCACAGAAGGCAGAAATTAGAGTGAGAGGAATTAAAAAAAAAAAAAAAAAAAAAAAGTGACTAG
>NW_009258383.1:2073050-2076411 GCF_000687185.1 Egretta garzetta
GAAGGCAGAAATTAGAGTGAAAGGAATTAAAAAAAAAAAAAAAAAAAAGAAGGTGTCTAGCCTGGCAGTGTTGCCAGAGCAAGAGAATCAGCGGGGAACGATGGAGAACGTGGGGAAAAACTCAGAAGCTGAGGTACTAGTTGGGAATGTGTACAGAGGCTTTTAATAGCATGTCTCTGGGTTTTTCCTTTATGAATCATGTTATATCATTCATGGCAAAGTCTGTGAGGAAGAATATTCTCCAACCTTTTGTGGTTTACATGTGAATGGAGGCAGCTGGTGGGAGTGATGCCAGAGGTTGCTGTTCTGCTGTCCAAAGCAATTGCCTCTGAATTGCTTGCAAGGACTGAGCAAAATGGAGCTGGTATTCCTTTATGAAAAGGAGTTGCTCTGAAAAAGGTGTTCTTGTTGTGAGTCTTGCAAGCAAACGATATATCAAAGTGGTGCCTTTTTTTGAAGACCAAAGAAAAACATTGAGATTACGTTACTAAGGGAAGCAGAATCAAAACAGGTCTCTTTCCTAATAAAGCAATAGTTGAAGTGTCACATTCTCGATACATGCGAGTTGTTCTGAAGGCTGTCCAAGCCTGTGCTGTGGGTTGTAGGCTGCAGGGTTGTGTGCAGTAATCCCCTGTCCCCGTAACCCTCTCCCCCTTCCCCCCCCTCCCCGATCAAGCTAATCAAATGATCCGTCTCAAATGATCTGCCTCTCATTTCAATTCGGAGCGTAATGCATTCAAGCAGCACGGAGATACACACTGTGCTTTGGCAAGGCCACTTACTGTCTCTACCAGTCATTGCTAGGAAAAGTAGTTTGTGTTGATGCTGGATTTCCAACCCCATGCCTCCTGAGCTGTCTTCGGTTGATAAGCTAACTAACTGGTGTGAAAAAATGGTGCTGAGACCCTTGCCACGTAGCACCACAAGCATCTTTAGAAGTGGAAGTGAATCCAGTACGTTATCCTAAACAAACCGCTCGCTGCTGGATCTGTGTCAACCCATAGCAGCTGCTGGTTTTGAACTCGGTAACACTTAGACTTGATTGATTAACTACTAAAATGGTGTTAGCAGTAAGATGGGGATGTGTATTAAGCACCTGATAGAACACATTACAAATGTACCCAGCTGCACACTACTGCCTGACCTAAGCGGGGTTGAGATGAACGGGATATACTCCAAATGAGATTAAGTGAAGCATCCCTTTTCTAATAACTGGACAGATGAGTCATATTCATAGGTATTTGATAAACTTGTGGTTGGAGCTGCAAGATATAAGGCCCTGTAAGATAACTGTTCAGCAGTATCTAAATGTCAGTGTGGAAACGTGATGGGTTTTAGTCCATGCACACGCATACCTTTGCATCCTTAGTTTGTGTGCATCTATGCAGTGTCAGCTCTTGCCACAGCTTCGGAAGCATTTGGCTAATTATAAGTCCAGATAATTCTTTGTTCTTGTATTTCACTGCCACAAGCTTCATACAACGTTAGAAGGTGCTTTCTCCCATTGAGAAGTCTCTAATAGCAGTCGGCTAAATAAATGACTTTGTTGGCTGAAGAGGCAAAGGCTTTCAAACAGAAGTCCTGCCTTCAAACCTGGGCAACAAATGCTCCGTACATGCCAAATCCGTGTTGTTTGTGCTTTCCTTCTCAGATGTGGTAATTTAAAATTTAATCATGTGAAGGATTGTATTTATTTTACTCATGTGTTACTAATCTGTGTAATTTAACAGCAAGTAGGGACATAAACTTCATTAAGATCCAGATGATAAAAAAAAAAAAAAAATTGGCTGAAGTCCCTCCTCTCATTCTAATAATACTGAAAGCAAGAAGTGGCGCCGGGAAACACAAAACTACCATTACAAAAGCTGTTATTTTTTGCTGATTACTGCTTTATAACCTGGAGTGATGGTGCAGTGGTGTTAGAAATGTCTGCCATTTCTGCAGTTTGTATCCCTCAGTGCTTGTCTACTGTGTATTTAGTTTGATTTATTTGGTTGGTTTGTTTGTACTGGCACTTCGGAAAAACGTTAGTCCTTAGGATGGCCCCGTGCCTTTTGCCCGCTGGTCAGAGCGGAGCAGCCTGCCAGGGCTGGGGCAGGTGAGTACCACTTCTGCAGCAGGGGCAGGAAGTCGAAGAAGCCAGTTGCATTCTTTAAATCTTCATAGAAATGAGAACCCCCTTTTTTATTATGTATATTCCTATCCTTTCTTTTTGTGCCAGGTGTAATCTATTCAGAGAATTTCCCAAAACTATGGTGTTTGGATTTGGCAGTATTTATTTGAACTTTTTGGTACATTTATACTTATTAAAATACATTTATTATGCTGTTAGTTTGAATGAATCAATAAAATTTCATTCCAGTTGCTTTTTGCAGGTGATTGGGGAGGAGGATTGAAAGGAACTAATGTCACTTGCCCATTTCAACACTGTTTTTAAGCTGACTCTTAAATTCTTTATATTTTTTTGACAAAATAATTTGGTTACCTTAGAGCATCTCTGTACAACAGTACTTTGATGTACAATATTTCTTACTGCAAAGTCTATCCTAGAATGGTGTGGAAGTTCAAAATGTATTTACAGCTGATAAATGTTTAATGTGTATCTTCTAACTTTATCCTGTAAGATCGGTTTCAGGTACTGTAACTGCATGGTATTGAAGTGATATTATTTTGGATATGGTGGTTCAGTGGGCTGTTTTTCTTATGCTGCTGTTAAATTTGAGGAGATCATTTCTCATCAAAAGGTACAATCAAAATTTCTTTCTCATTTTTACTTATCCCAGACTTATTTCTGCCAAATTTGTGCCTAGCTTGTATAATAGATATATCTCTGTTTACATTCGTCATTGTGTTACACATTTTGAGTACATGGATAGGAGACCTAGGTGAGAAGAAATAAATAAATACACACACATGTAGTAAAGCTTATTATGGTGTAGACATACAATACCTGTGAATACCTAAAATACCACCACTGGCACAGAAAACTTTAAAAAAAAAAAGTTTCCATACATTAGTGTAAAAATCAGGCTCTTCTAGTTTAAGTCTCAGTTATAGAAATGTGTAGCTGCCTGTGTTCTGTACAAATGAATGCATTAATTTTGGGGAGCAGGCTACACAGCCTCTAAGGAGAAAATGTACTCATCTGTTTTGAAGAAATTATTCTGCTTCTTAGTTTTAATAAGCAGTACCCAATATATAAAAAGCATTGTATTTTGTTTATCGTAATGAAACACTTTATTTTTTTTAAATAGTGGTAAGAGGTGTGTGAGAATGCAAATAAAAGGAGTGGAAATCGGCCTGAAAATGAGGACACTTTAATTTGCTTTATGTTTATAAGTAGAGGAAAGTGCCTCATCAG
>NW_009258383.1:2076466-2109957 GCF_000687185.1 Egretta garzetta
AGGAAAAGAATAAAAGGCAAAGGAATGAAGAGGCCTGGAAAGTTTTTGACGTAAGGGCAATTTGTGGAAAGAATTGTTTGTGCACTGTACAGGTTCCTGTTTGTGTAAGTTCATACTCCTTTTTTTCTGAGCTTAATTTTGTGTAATTTTATGCCCTCTAAGACTTCTTTTGAAATCAGACTTAAAAATAACTACAGCACCTTGGATCACCACCACCCCCCCCCAGGGCAAAATTCACACCAAAGCATGAAGCAGGTGAAACCTGGGGGCTGAGAGCTTGGGTTGCCACTGTCCGAGGGAAGGAACCAAAACCAACAACCGCCCCTGGAAGTCTTTGACACAATTTCTCTCGATGTTTCCAACTTCTTGAAAAGTGGGTTTGGAAGTCTCCTGGGCCGAGGAGTTCAGGCTTGGATACCCTTGGGTGTCAGACTACCTGAATAGATCTGGTTCAGCATTTAGACAACAGCTTTTGAGAGGATGAAAGGTATTAACTACAAGCGCATATTCAGTGCCCCTAGGAGATAAAACTGAAACGCCTCCAGTGTGCATACATCTCTTGTTCTTGTCTTTTCTATACAGATAGGTGAGGCTGAAGTCAGTTAGACTGGAACTGAAGTGTAAAAGTTAAACAAACAACAGTATGTCTAATGGCGATCGTGTGTCACGCATGCTTTGAGGATATTATTTAGCCCAAGCAGTGTAAGATTTCTAGCTCTAGAAGTCAGGTTTTGAGTTGTTGCATCCAATTTCAGTAACTGATATTTTTTCTTTGCCTGGGCAAGAAAGTTTTATTTGCTTTCTGATTTACAGCAGCAGTTTTTTTACTATACAAGTCCCTTTAAAAATAACTATGCACGGGAGGTCTCTTTTCTGGCAGTTACTTTTTTGGGAAGGATGAATGAATTTTAAAAATATATCAAGTCCATAATTTAATGAATTAGTATATTTAAAAAACTTTAGTATGGAAACCAGTTATTAAATTGTTGTCAGTAAAGGCTATTCAAATGAACTGGGATGGTATTTAATGTGTACCAGCTATTGCCAAGAATCAGTGATTTGTCATTCAATGCATTGTTATGGGGTGGTAAGATAGATTTTTGTATGAGAGCGACATTTTCTTTATTATAAAATTATTTTTCTTATTGACATAATAGAGCCCTGAAAACAGGTACCGTGCGTGTATTTGACTGGGTGTGAGTTTAATGTGAATTAAAGCTTACACTGTGACTGAGAAAGCTGGAAAATTCTCAGTGGTGTCCAGTGTACATTGATGCAATTAGTTAAGTACGGCCTTTTGACGTTTGAAAGTCTGATATGCAGTGGGGTGTATTATACTGTGGGAACTGCCTTTAAAAACAAAAGAATTAGCCTTAGGAATCTCATGTTGAAAATGAATGCTTTTGTTTCTCCTTTATAAAATAGTTGTAGTCTCTGTGGCAGTTCTTTCTTCCTGCTTATATCCCCTTGGATTTAAAATGTTGTCTTGGCAGTAATTTGTAGGCAAAAAGGCTATTTTGTTTCTGTAGGGTATTTTTTTGTACATTCTGTTCTTGATTGTGCAAGTCTCATTAAAAAAAAAAAAAGACTACTAATTCGTGGAGAATGTGAGACACAGCATGGGTTAAAGCATTTGACAGCCTATTTGATTAAGCTCTTTTGGCAGGATTAGTCGTATGGCTTTTGATGACTGGACTTTTGATTAGCGGTTGTGTTTAAGCGAAGCTTGTTTGAGAAGGACATTAAGATTGTATGGCTTCGGACTCCACAGACTTCCTAGTGGTCAAGCTTTCTGGGGTTATGGACATATCCTGAATTTTTCACTGATGATTTAGCCAAGCTTACTCAGTTTTATTACTGTGAACTTGTAACTCAACTGTAATGTTGAGTATCCCCTTTTTTGGTGGATGCCCTTTGCATTAAGTTTCATGGTCACAACCTCCCTTCATGTTTTGTTACATTAACTGTTTTAAAGTATTAAACTTCACAAAGACAGCTAGGTAATAAAAATAGAGCAAATAAGTGAGAAGAAAATGTAAAAGGCTGTCTAACTCTTAAATTGATTTAAAACAAACTGAAACAGTTATGTTGATGAATCAACTTTCACTTGTACCAGGCTTCTTGAGGGCAGCGGAATAAACTGTCACGTGTAAGAAGTTGAGTGACTTCAAGTTGGAGGATATTAAATTAAAATGTGGGCAAGCAAATGAGTTCTCTTTGAGTTTTGTTTTTGATATCGAAGGCTAATGCTACAAAATATAGAGGCTTTCACTGCTTTACTTCTAAGGGGATCACTGCTTTAAGTCAGTGCTTCTGTTAACTCCAAATAGAATGTTATCTCCTGTTTTACAATTTGCCTTGAAGTCTTCATTTTAATTTGTAAGGCTGTTCCTTCTGTGTTTAGTACCAGCAAGAGGCTGAAGGAAATACACCTCTCTCTGTCTGCATTCAATACATGAGAGTCAAGCGCAGCAAATAATACTTGAAGACCACGGTAATAAAGAGCATGAAGCCAGAAGAGGTAGATTAATTCTGAGCAAACTATTTCCCACAAAATATTTTTACAAATTTTACAAATTTGAGTGGATGTGGACTACATCATTCTCCATTCCCATACAGAAGTAGGGAGAATTGCTGCCTACACAGTAATTCTGAGAACCAGTTGTGTCATGATCATCAGCATCATATTCACGTTACACATACACAGACACAGCTAGCTTATCTACCAGGTCACCCTTAAAATTGTAAAGGAACTGGGACCCTCCATATTTTTTTTTTCTCCATAATATATTGGGAAGTATAAAGGTGTCCTATTCCTAATTGTTACGCTGCCATTTGAGAGTTAGCAAATGACACGGAGACAGTAACTCATGATCAACAAACCTCCCCTTGCCCCAGCCTCACTTGGTGCTGGTAGCAAGCTGGATTCTAAATGGTTTTGTACAAATTGGAAAACTAGGAAAGCTTAATTTCCCCTAATGGTCACTCTGGATGTGAGGGTGATGCTGTAAAATTGTGGTTAGTGGGGGTGTGAAGGGCTCTGCTGGTCCTTTCCTGCTCTAGTGGAAAAACATCTTTGTCCTTCTCTCGAAGTTTCATATTTTTGGTACAAAATATTTTGACATGGCAAAATATAATATACTTGGTACTGCTGGTAATTATTTTTGCAAGGATATTTTAGGAGTACAGTGAGCCTAAATGCTTTTGGAAAAACTCTTAGTTTCCAGTAGTTGTGTCCCACCCAAGACTGATTCCAGAACTGTGCTCTGGGAGTCCCTACTGAGTGAGGAGGTGGCTCAAGTTGTAAGAGAAGATAAAACAGCTACTGTTTCATTCATTAAGTGTCTTCCCTTGTCTATGTATGAACAATAAATTTTAGCTGTATACCGGATAAACAAAGGAAGTATAGATAAAACGGATGTGTGAAAACCTGTTGTACTGTGACTGAATTAAATATTGGCGAGGCAGTTCTTTGTAATATCTTTTAGTCTAAATTAATTAACGCAAGTAAAATACACCTTCTAACACAAGATTTGCTAATATATTTTCAGCTGCTTTGGTTTTTTTCCAGTTTTGTAAAACAATGCAGCATTCTTTCTCTGCCAGCAAGAAGTGTGTCGCTTTTGCTTCGTGAAATGGGAGCAGGTTGAGATCTCGTAAGAAACAGCTCCAAGTATTTATTAAATCATGTTACATAACTGCAGGATGCATTATCTAATACCACATATAATTTTATATATATTAAAGTGACGGAACCAGTATGTCTTACGCACATCTTCTGTTTCTGTCTCTCCATCCTTTCATCCCCACACAAATCCTTATTCTCTCCCCTTTCAAAATGCCCTTTGTTTCCCCCTCTCTTTCTGCACATCTGGTTGTCCTGCTTTTCCCCCTTCCCCCTCCAGCCTGATAGTCTCATTTTTAAAGCTTTGTTCCGCAAAGTACATAATTAAGCAGTAAGACACGACAGGGCATGAATATTGTTGTATTAACTGAGGGGGGAGAGAGAGGGAAACCAAAGGAAAACTAGAGAGAAACAATACCAGCTGGCACTCCATGGGTATATAATTTGCAATTCATTTAGGAGAAAGCTCGTCCGTGGGGTGGAATTTTCATTGGAAAATGATGGCCAAACCCATGCACCAACTGGATGCTGCTCAGGCAGAGAGCTTTGCTTTGCAGTGGGGCAGCTTTACTGCCGCAGCTCTTGCTCGTTAGACCGGCTCTGATCTCTACTGCTGGCCTGTCATGACCAGAGGGGCTCAACAGCCAAAAGCCTATTAACTACTCCATGGAGATAGATGGCTTCTTTTGAAGGAAGGGCTGTTGCAGTGCGAGCGATGTTGTTCTGCTGAAGAGCAGGTGTTGATAATATCGTTCTGTAGTTAGCCACAGTGACTGTAACATCTGGCTGGGTGCTAGTAGTTGTAACATCCATTTCCACTTGAAAAAGAGCAAAGAAAATACTAATGAGTGGTTGGCAAGGGCCTGCCAGTGTGAAGCCTCTGCAGCCTGTTAGCCCAAGTAGCATACAGTAAAACTGCATCTCTGAGGAGGAGGGAAGAGAGCAAATAAAAAATCTCTCTTGGCAAAAGAGCAAGTTGGTAGCAGTCATGATGGTAAGAGCTGGGAGAAATGACCACATGCACAGAACAACAAACTGCACTGCTCTAAAATAGGAACTGCTCTTTATTTTTCTGTAAATGTAATGGTATTTTAGTAACCTGTGCACTCTAAAATGGAGAAATAAAAGCTGTAGTGACTTTTGTGCAGTTGGGTTAGGTCAGACTGGAAACTTTTAAAAGAAAAATTCTGAATTAATCCCAATCCCATCCCTAGTTTCAGCGACTTGCTCTGCTTTTGCATTTCAAATACAATCCTGAGCTGCAGTAGAGCTATAGAACGTGCCTGTGGATATTTGAAGAAACAAGGCTTCTGTATGTAAATGTCATTGAGAATTAAACGTGTAGTTCAGCTTTATCCTGCGTGTGTGTGAGAGAGCATAATAATACATTGCTGTCATAGCCTCAGATAGTACAAAATGTTATGGACCAAAGATGCACTCCGTGGCAGCTAATAAACTACAGAACATTTTGTCTGCTTTCTCAGGCTTTCATTCCCCTCAGCTGGTTACTAGCTTCCAAAAAATGTCCTAGCGTTGGTCTTTAGTGCTTCAAGAAATACAGAGAAGTTATTCAAGAGATCATGGATTTATGGCATGACAAATTGCTTCCTCTTCTTCTGGGCATTTGTAAGTCTGATCTAAGACATGAAAACACATAGGTGATCTTGGCTGTTTTCTTGGGGGTACCTTCTTTCTGTTTATATATGAAGTGGCAGGCAAATATTCAGCACTAAATGTAGTTGAATTACGCGGATGCTGTGCAGCATGTCTATGTATACATGACTTTTACATCATACATGATAGGAATGTTTTTGTAGATGATCAACCAAGCTCTGGCCACTAGTTTTAATGCTGAACAGCTTTTTTTGTTTGAGAAATTAGTTTTTAGTGTGTCGGGTTTTTTAAAACAACTTATGATACCAGAGCATCAGAACCATAGTAGGACCTAAATTCTTGTGGGTAGTCATTCTGTTAAGAAGAAATTCCAGATAAAACATTCCAGCTTGTTCTTAATAATTATCCTGGGCCAGAATAGGAACTGGGACCCACTGCGCTTTCATGGCTTTTTTTCTGGCCTCTGGAAAAGACAGCCATGTTCTAAATTTGTATTTAAAACAAACATAATCCCATTAACTCCATATTCCTCCTATCAGCCACTTTGCTTCAAGTAGTGATTTGACCTTCCAGAATTCCCTACTTTATACCGATTTATTTTGCCTTCTCTGTTGTAGGAAGAGTAATACTTTCGTCTTTTGTACCCATGTCTGGGGGCTGCAGCTTGTGTGCTTTGAGGCATACGTGCTCGCACTTGATGTGCTTGTTCTTGTTCCTCGTGAGCTAGGCTTCATTCACGTCTCGGGTTCGTAGAGGCTGGGGACTGGCATATGTGGGCAGTGCCTGCTGATGTTACTGAGAATTGAACGTGGATATATGTGGGCAGAATGTGGATCTGCTTTGAAAACTGTTGAAGTGAATTTGTTAATTTATTCATCCTGTATTATACTAGAGCAGGTTTGAGAGCGTTGTCTGAGTCTCTTGGGAGAAATTCCCTCATAAAGGTAAATGAATAAATAATGAAAACTCATTGAGTCATCTCTTCAGTTGCTGAAAAAAAAAGAACCTAGGGTATTTATTTTATCCTATTCTCCTTAAAATGTAGCAAACGAGGAAGAAGAAAAAATATTTTTCCCTTCATTTTATGGTGTTTCTTCTGTCTAGGTTCTGTCACGGCTGCTTTATAAAGTATCTTTCTTCCACATTTGCATCCAAATTGAGCTAGATCTTTCTGAATCAGGGTATTTTTTTTTATTTTTAATAGTTATTTTTTTTCCCAAAGGTTTTACTATGCCCACAGCACCATCAAGGGAATCGACTGAAATTTTTATAGAAGTAGAGAGGGAACAAGATACGTTCAGCTGGTTTTGTGGCGTCCGCCACCCAATAAAGTTGCAGAGCCCTGTGTATCAATCTCTCTTCCAATTAAGTGTTCTTAAACCTTGTGAGGATCTTGCTGCTGCTCTTGTTTTTTGTCACAATAGAATCATAGAATACCAGGTTGGAAGGGACCTCAAGGATCATCTGGTCCAACCTTTCTAGGCAAGAGCACAGTCTAGACAAGATGGCCCAGCACCCTGTCCAGCTGAGTCTTAAAAGTGTCCAGTGAGGCAGAGTCAAAATGATGACTGGAAGCAGTTGGCATTGGTTTAACCATGGGTAAATCATGCCTGACCAGCCTGATTGCCTTCTGTGATCAAATGACTGGATTTGTGGATGAGGGAAGAGAGGTGGATGCCATTTACCTTGACTTTAGCAAGGCATTTCACACCGTGTCCCACAATACTGTACGCGAGCTGGGGTTTCCCCTTAAGACTTTGTTTTTCACCACACTTAGGTGAGGACACCTTATTATCCTCACCTGTATAAAGGAGTGTGTACCAGGCATCTTAGGAGACTGCATGACTCCTTATTGCTGTAAGTAACTGAAAATCAAATTATTAGGTATTTGTCCTTCAACTCCTGGTAACTTTCCTTCTCATGTCCTCCTTTCCTTCCAGCCACGCAGTAACAGATGACAGTTTGATTTTTGTCATGTTTTCCACGTTTTAGCTCACCTGTTCTGAATATGTATAGGAGTTCAATAACTCTACTTTGTTCTCCCTTTACAGTTTTAAACGGCTTCAGGCTTTGTGGCTTCTCCTTTACAATGGCGTATTAAAATATCTTTTAACTTTAATATAGTCTTGGCTTGGATCAGGAAGGTTCGTGTCCGGATTTCCCAACGGAGAGTAACGGATAGCTTGCCCTGGTCTCTGACTGCAGGAAAAAAAACACATTCTTGCTCTGCTTTTGTTATTTCTTCCTTACTGATATAAGAGTAATTTCTTAAATTTTTTATATGGTGGCACTTCATTTTTTCAGGTGGTAATAACAACAGAAGCTCTTTCTGCCCACTTGTGTGTTGTGATTCATTTAGTTCTAGTTTTCACCTCCTGATTTTCATATATTTAGTGTGCTTTGTGTATGGTTTTTTATTTATTACACTATGGGAGTACATTTCTTGTTTGAGAGCATGATCTTCATTGAAATAATGAAATTAAGAAAACCAAACCCCAAGTATTTATGCTTTGCTTGTACTAAAATGGCTAGAATTGGTCATTCTGTTGCAGTATCCTTCAGTGCCTGAAAGATTTTGGTAAGCAAGAAGGATTTCAGAGACCAGTAGTAAATAAAGCAATATTACTGGGACTGCAAAAAACCTATGGCAAGCTATGGCAAATTTGACTGCGTTGGGATGGATACAGAAGGATAACTCTTCAAAATAGTAATAAATATTTAAATGTTTGAAGTTAGAGATGGAAAGAACCATACAGTCAATGTAAATGGTACAACTAGAGAGAATTCTTACCTGTCTAGACAATCTGAATTAAAAACAGTGTTTTCCCAAATCATGGCTTTTGGAAGTACCAGTGCAGTGTTAACCCCATGTTAACGGTCAATTGCTGTATGGGGTTTAGATCTTAGGTGCCGAGTCTGTCTCTTAACTCCAACATGAGAAGGAAAATATTTTGTGGGAATGCCATACGCAGTTGTAGCAAAAAGCATAATTCATATAAGAAATCCAGCCATGGAAGGATGTGGGGGGGGAAAGAAAAAGTAGAGCAAGTGGAGCACAGTGTTGTCCTATCTAAATAGAAATCTTTTTGGAATGAAAACTGGAAAGGCGTTAATGTTCTTGATTTTTTTCTACTGGAAAATCAGCCTCTTTTTCATTAGAACAGAACAATTTAGAAACAATCTGCAACCAGTTTTCATTAAAAAAGGATTTGACTGGAATTGTTTTCTTCTTTGGTGTGTGTGTTTGTGGGGTGAGGTTGGTTGAGGTTGGCTGCAGTATATTTGTTTTTTCTTTCCCAACCACCAAGGAAGAATAGTGGAGTTCTGGAGTCAGTTTTCTAACAATATTGTAGAATATTGACTATTTTTAAAAAGTTTAAAACCTGGTTGAGGTGAACAGTTGTCAGAAATGGTTTCAATGTAGGCAGTTCTTCCCTGGGAATGTCTTGCTTTCTAAGATGTTTAAGGACCAATGTAGATGCTTTCCACCCAATGGAAAAAACTGGAGGCCCTGCAAGTCTCAAAAGCTGTGAACTATTCCCAGTGCACGTAACTTCACAGTAATGTAGTGGGCAGAAATTTATTCCTGATCTCAGCTGGTTATAAGTCTGTGCCCTGGAGCATGAAGATTGAGGTTCTTGCAATTTTTAGTCTCGTTACAGAGGCTATTAATCATTATGTTCAATCCCTTCTTGAATATTGCTAAGCTCTTTGTTCAATATGTTCTGAGCTATTGAACCTTACAGGTCAATTACACAGTGTTTATAAAGTTAATTCTAGATTTTGACCAAGAGTGAAAACATAACTCTCAGAGGGACCAGGTATTGCTTTTAAGTCAACTGTTGTTTCTAACGTTACATAGGTGAGGGGAAAAACCAACAACAAACCGATAAGATATTCAGACTTCACGGAGAGGGAAAGGTGGCTAAATGCAGATGAGCTATTGAAATTTCTGGAATCTTTATCTTTGGTTCTGTTCAGATTTCTCAATGGTAATTTTGGGGTTAGTGTTAACTCTGAACAGATTGTTGACCTCCCATGTTGCAATGGGTGGTTTGCTCCAGCGGATGGATGTCTGCTACCACTGCAGTGCTGGGATTTGATTCCCTCCATCTGGAGTAGAGTGATGCTCAGCATGTTTAAGTAGTGTGAAATTTCATTCCTCGCTCTCCAAAAGGTGAGACATCTGAACACGGTGGGCCCAGATAGAGACCTGGGACATGATTGCCCTGTTTTTCTTTTTTTTTCTTTTTCCTCAAATCAGTGGTAATTTCATTAGCCTAATTTTGGTGATGTAACTAAAGAAAAAATAGTAAAAAAAAAACCCCAAAACAAAATGCCAAAACACTGAATGAAAACAACTGGACTCCAGTATTTTGTTACATATTCTGAAAATGACAGGAAATCATGGTTGCTGTTAGGATAGCTGTCAATTTATAAAAGGACATCAGCTTCCCAGCCAATTTTGTGGAGTTGGGAGAAGACCATCTGGAGGAGAAACGGAGCATATCCAACGATTGCAGAAGAGAATCATCACCGGTATCATACTCAATTAATGCAAATGCTCAGCTGCCGAATTGCTGCATAAAAAGCTGACACAACAGCACCTTGATTTTTCCTTGGGGAAAATTTTAATAAAACATCACCCTATTCTGGGAATGAAAATTGCCTAGCATTAAGAGCATAGGCCAAAAGCAATATGCTTCTTTCTCTTCTAGGAAGTGCAGTAGCTGGCTAATTTGTATGCTATAAAATGAAAACTTTCTCATGAGCCTGCCAGTAGTGTAACATGCATTTCATCACGGTGGGATGAATAGTCTGGGAAGTTTCCTCCCCAAATTAAAGGTTCTTCCCTTAGAAGTTATTTTTCCAGCTTGAACAGGCAAATACTACATTCCTTCTTTTGAAATGATGAATGAGCATCTCCGAATCAGAACTTCCATGTGCGGGAAGGGACCTTCCCTTTCTCCTGCATTCGTTTACCCTGACTGGCCTCTGCAGCTTCTGTTCATTACGTGGGAAAGATACCGGACTCACTAATACTTTCATTTGTAGATACTAAAACATTTTAAAAATTCAAGAATAAGCTGTACGTCACATTTTAACTAATCAGGGATTACTTGAGTTACACTGTGATTTTCTAAGCGAGACAAATATATTCACTCAAGTGACTGAGAAATAATGTGGTTTTTTTTTCTCTCCTGGTAGACTCTGCTTCTCATTTAGAAATCTTTCAAGTATGGTTAGGCAAGTTGGACTGAGTAGTTGTTAGTATCATTGCCTTACTCAATACTGTTTTAGCTTCTCAATCAGCGAGTGACCAGGAAGCACTTTACTGGAGAGATGGTCTTTTCAGCAGTCAAAGGAATCCTGTGGAACTGTTGGATAATTCAGGTCAGAAGGGACCTGAGGAAGTCTCTTGTCCAACCGCCTGCTCAAAGCAAGGTCAGCTATGACATTAGACCAGGCTACTCGGAGATTTACCCAGTCACATCTTGAAAGCCCCCACGGATGGCGACTGCACAGCCTCTCTGGATAACCTGTGCTACTCTTTGACTGTCAACAGGGTGAAAAAGTTTCTCCTTATGTCCTGTCTGAATCTTCCCTTTCAATTTATGCTTGTTGTTTCTTTTCCTCCCACCATACGCTATCATAAAGAGCTTGTCTGTCTTCTCATAACCTCCTTACGGATACTGGGGAGCTGCTACTGGATTCCCCTTAAAATCTCCCTTCTCCAGGCTGAGCAAACCTTGGACCCTCAGACCCTTTTCACAGAACAAGCTCTCTAGCCCCCAACCATCTTGGGCACCCTCCATTGAACTCCCAGGTTTGTTGGTGCCTGTCTGGTACTGAAGGGCCCCAAACTAGCCTCAGTAATCCAGATGTGGTCTAACAAGTGCTGAGCAGAGGGGTCTGATTACTTCCCTGGATGCTCCTGTTCCAGCTGTTGGCCCCCACTGCTGCTGGGGTCATGGGGCTCTTGTGCAGCTGCTCTCTGCCACCTTCCCTATGGCCGTGTCTGTGGAGCTGCCCCTGTGCAGTCATCCCCAGCATGTAATACTGCAGGGAGGGGACTTCATTCCCAGTTGCTGGACTTTTTGTACGTCCTTGTTGAAATGCATGAAGTTTCCATCAGGCCATTTCTCCAGCCTGTCCAGGTCTTTCTGGATGGCAGCCCTGACATACCAACATTCCCAGCCCATCAACTGCAATCTTGGTAAGAGTGCACTCCATCGTCTCCTCCAGGTTGAAGAATTTCAGGACCCCTGCAGTGCTTCATTTGTTACCAGCCTCCAGGTAGAGAACAACCCATTAACCACTACCTTCTGGCACAATTAGCTGAACTTTTTTATTAGCCCAACTAGTTGTCAGCCCATCCAGACTTGAATACTGGAATGCTGTGGGAGACGGTCAAAAGCCTTGTTAAAGTCAGTGATGTTCATCATTCTCATGTTGTCCATAAATCCAGTTGCCGTAGTGGAGAAGGCAGTTTGGTTGGTCAGGCAAGATTTGTGATTTTAGCTAAATCCATGCAGACTGTTCCCAGTCACCACCACTTTGATGTGCCTGGAAATGTGCTCCAAGAGGATTTGTTCCACAATTTTCCGAAGGACCTAAGTGAGTGTCACTAGATGGTAGTTCCCCAATTGTCCTTTTGGCCTTTTCTAAGGACAGGTACAACATTTGCCTTTCTCTGGCCATCAGGGACCTTTCGCAATCTCCATTCCTAAGGGATTGTTACATCGCCCAAAGTCTACTTCAGGCAGATTTCGCCATGTAGTTGTCTACTTTGCAAGCCTGAATTCTTACTTCAGGCTGTCTGAAAATATTTGAAAAAGTGTCCTTTCCCTGTTTGTTCTAGAATTTAAAATATTTTTCATTTCTTTCAGGTGTGTTTTTTTTTTTCCCTGATACTCTGTTCCCTATAGAAAATGAAGTTTATGTTTATTATGGGTGGTTTCAAATACAGTGAAGGCATTTCCAAGTTTGTAATATGCTTGATGGTCGGCTTACGCATCTAACCACTTAATTACCTGGAAACTTCAGAAACTGTTGTGCAGCACACCTCGGTCTTTTTTCTATAACCAGTTTGTCAGAGGCGCTGTGGTTGCCATGACCTGATTAGACGAGGGTGCCAAGTGCTAATGCAGGATCACAGTGCCAAGGAAAATTGTGGGGTTTGGTGTTTGACAGCACTCCCTGTTCTCGTCCTTGGAGGGGAGATTGGCTAAGATTCTGGGAAAAAATGGTAGTAGCTTTATTTTTGGTGGAGAGATGCTATTACGTAGATACCCAGTATCAAAGGTGTATAAAGGTTTGAAGATAATTGTGTGTGCTGGATTTTTTCGTTGCTGTCTGATCTCTCTAGCATCACCTGGATCTTGAGCACCAGTAGTTAGTGTTCTGACAGAGCTTATTGCGAAGCATGAATCAGAGCTCTTAATGTTTTCTTTGTCTGAAAGAGCAACCTAGATAGCATCTACGTCTGCCCAGCTGTTTTCTTGACTCCACGCATTACTCATTTGGCTGAACACTTGCTTCACTGACCCTTTTGCTCTCAGTAGACTCTGGGCAGGATCCTGGAATGCCTGAGCAAATACCGCAGAGATCTTAATCTGTGTTTTGACTAATACGAGCAGTGGCCTTCAGGTAACCCAGAAAAGGCTCTTTGAGTATTGTACAAAACCTGAACCATGGGCATTTTAGGTCAGGAGTATGCGAGACCCATGGATTTGTCATTACACAAATCATTCACACCTCTGCTTTCCCTGGGAAGGGTGTCTCTGCCACCATTTGCCCACGGCTGGTCTGATCTGATGATCGATCTGTGGATCAGCTGCACTGATGATGCAGGTGAGCCTCAGAAGCGGCGCCGCTCGAGGAGATGTGGGCTGCCTCCATGCATGCCTGCTCACCCCAACCCACCCTCAGGTGCTTAGTGCTCAGAGCCAGCTTTCCGTGCCTCTGATAGGTACCACTAACAGTTGTGTATATGCGGAATAAAAGAAAAATACAAAATCTGGAATGCCTTGTTTGTTCTAAATGTCTGGAAATACACTGTGCTATTCCAGATTTACTAGCTCGTAAAACGATGTGATGGGACTTCAACAGTAGTGTTTTCACTATGCTGAGCAGCAGACCTTTAACCATAACTCACACTAGCGTGTGCAGGCTATTAAATACGTAGCCTTCTTACTATGTAGCCCTATTTTGTGGTGTGCACACATACTGCGTCCTTACATCTACCAACTGGCATTGTGTTGCCACCAAAGAAATGACGTGATTGATGTGCAATACGGGCATGAACACTGACAGCCATAGTGGTGGGTAGTGTGCTGTAAATATGTAGCAGGGCCTTATATACAGATGTTCAGATAATAATGCATTGGATTAATAACTTGTTTTCCTGTGCTTACTTAGAGAATAAGTACATTATTATAGAGTACTCGGTGATACTGATTTGCAAGGGGATAAATGGTGTGTTATAGAAGTGCAATTGGAAATTAGGTCATTAACTAAGCTTTTTATTGGACAGTTGTCTTAAAATACTGCCTGTAGTATGGTTGATGCAAAAATGAAAGTTGTTTCATAATAATATATCCTACAAAAACTGTTTCCAGAAAGGTCTGTGGAGAAAATTTGAAACATTTTGAAGAAAAGTATCTTTTTTTCTGTTGTATAAAAAACTTTTAGATTTAATTAATCGTAATCAGTCAAATATTTTGCCTTGCAGGCAATATTTTATTTGCTAAAAATTTATTTAGCAAAAGGCTAATTTCTTTAAAGGCTATATGTCAGTAAAAAGCTTACTTTTCTTTTTCAATTCTCGGTTATGTGATAGAATCTGTTAAAGTGTTTAGAATGCCGTTTATTTAAGGGTTTGCGGTGTGTCACACACAGCTTTTTCTTAGCTACAAGGGAATGGTTTAATGTGTTAATTTTGATGTATAAATGTGGAAAATCTCTGGGTGTTTTATGTGAGAAGTTTCATTGCTGCTTCTATTTTGTGGCCACAGTCACTTTCTGCGTTGTTTTCATGCTGTTCCTGGAGTTAAAACCTTTATGGCATCCACAGCAAAGCCCTTGTGCTTGCTGAAGCCACTTAAATCAAATTCTCAAAAGCTACAGAATGTAGTATAACAATATTGCTCATTGAAGAATGGCCCTTACATATATACGTGAAGGAAAACAGTTTAATGTTCCTGGGTGTTCCCTTCTCCTTCCCAGACAAATCATGGAAAACCAGGTGTCCACAATTTCTAACCTAAAGGTGAAATTCCCCTACACAAGGTAGTTTTCTGTGCCAGCTGGCAGTTTTTTCTACCAGTCTGCATGCCTTAAACCTAGGCTAGCTTTGGTCTAATGGCTCTTAACGTCACCTGTACCTGAGTTAGGCCGTTTTGAAGTCTGAAGTCTTGCAAATAGAGAGGGTTCATACACATGGTGCTGAGCTTTGATTTCTCTGATACAATACTGCGGCACCTTTCTCCAAATGAAACAAGGAAATTGGTGTTGGGTTTGTCTTAGGCTAAAGCCTTTTTTTATCCCTGCTTTACTTTAACCCCCAAAGTCTTAGCTTCAGAGGTCTCCAGTACCTGATTGCATCCATCTATCTCTGTTCTCCTTGCCAAAAGTGTTGCCTTCCTTTTTTTTTTTTTTTTTTCATTTTTTATTTTTAGTTTTGGCATTTTTACCTTCTCTGCTAGTGTCCCGTGAGCTTTCGCTCAGTAAACATCTGCTAAAATTGCTTCAACCCTTTTTAACCTATCCTGCTTTTTTTGCTAGTTTTGCTGCCATCCTTCTCCCCCTGTGCTTGATTCTGCCTGTTACAGAGTACCGCGGACCACTCTCGTCACGCGTTAGTCCATTTAAGTAAATAAACATTCCCAGTTTGTCCTATGGAATGCTGTATCAAATGGCGGGTCTCTGAGCAGGAGACTAGACCAGCTACTTGAATCAGTCATGTGGAAGGTAAGTGAGTGTCAGCTCTTTGTAAGATTGATATCTGCTCTGCAAACAGGACCAGCTTAGTCTGCTGGGATGGCAGCCATTTGAGTGGGTAAAACGTAGGCAGAGGGTTTTGACCGCGCCAGCTGTGCGGCAGGGAAGCAGCTGGAGTGCTGCCGGGGAGCAGTTGGCAGCGCTGAGCAGTGACAGAGGGGCCTTGGAGCCAGATAGATAGGAATATAAACACTTGTCTAGGTGAAATGATTAGAGGAAGTATTTCTATACCTCCATTATTAACTTCTTATGAAAAACGGAGCTAACGGTTTAACTGTAAGCTCTGATATGACAAGTAGGCTCATGAAGAATGTAACTTATTTGGGACTGCAGGGAAATCAGTGGAGTGGAAGCAGATTTTTGCTGTATGTTTGGTGGAGAGAGGTGGGAAAGTCATCGAAACACGCCATTGAAAAATATTTTGTGTATGTTCTTACGCAACTAAACTAACTTCAGCATTATGCAAATAGGGTGGTGGAAAAGCATTTTAAAGACAAGTGTGCACAAAAAAAATTCAAATATTTTACTTTTTTATAATTTTATGACAACTTTGAAGCACTATGATTTAAAATAGTTTTAACTGGAAAAAAAATTGCAAAGTTTAACTTGGCGGGGGGGTAGGGGGAGAAATACTTTCTGCTGAAGTTTCAAGTCAAACTGCTAACCTCTCGGATGCTGAATCAGCTTTTGACAGTAACAGTTGCTTCTGCAGAAATAAAATTTTCAACAAATATTTTCTTAATTCAATAGCTAGTTTATTCAGAGACTGGAAGCTCGTTGAAAGCTGAACATCAGGATGCTTTGTTCTCATCTTCAGTATATCTGCACAAATGAGCCTGAAGCGATGGCATGTACCAGTTCCCCATCACAAAAAAAAAAAAAAAAAAAAACAGGAATGAGAAACCTTCCTGATTTATAGTAACTGCAGACAGCAATGTAATCCTTAAAAGTTAAAACTTATTTTGGGGGTTTTTCTTGTCTACCATTTAAAATGGCTTTATTTACTCAAAAATTTTAAATCACGGTATCAATGTATTTTACTTCCAGTTTCCTTTTAAATGCTGCTTAAGACAAATTATATGGAAATAATTTTTATTTTTTATTTATTAGACCTCAGTTACATGTTTCTTATTACTAAAATGTAAATTGAGAATTTGAATAAATATGTGATTTCTGAAGCTCATCTTTGTGTATTTCTTGCTTGGAAGAAATTGCAAATTTAATATAACAATTCTAGTTGGTCAAAACCAGATCTTTTAATGATTACCAACTGATAATACATCACCATTTAAGGAAAATAATTTCATACAAACCTATAACAAGTTCTAGAGTAAGTTTTTCAGCTTGACTAAAATGGATTATTAAAGTTTATTTTCAGTGGAAATAAGTAAGACAAACTCCTATATCTGTCAATGGCTTTTATTCTTGAAGGCAAAACCTGCAATCATTAGTGGCCCATAAAAGATCCAGACATAGAGATTGTGGGGTTAAATCTTAAATCTAGCAAAGTGCTGTAAATAAAGGTGTAGTTGAGGACCCCACAGGTCATGTAAGGAGCCAGCAGCTGATGTGTCTGAGAACTGGTCACTGGATTTTCATTTGGGGTGTAATTTTCTTTTTATAGCACACAGTAAAGAGAACAGTTTTAATTATATTAATTCAACGCTCCCATTTCTCAGTAAAGTCATGCACTTATTGCAAAATGTTTTTGTGCGATGACCTTTCTTGCTTCTTTTGTAACTGGGTCTGATCTATGTTTCTGTTTGTGTAAAACCAAGAAACCCTACATGAATCAAAGCAATTAAAAAGCCCTCCCCCAACCTCCCTAAGAACTGCATCTACTGTGCAGGTTATATAAAATGTACTGATAAGTAAAGTCATGACTTTTACAGTTGTGAGGGAGGTGAAACAAAGCCTGGAGTCATGTGCAATGACTTTCCTATTTGTCTTCTGAAACCTCATTACACTTTGCAAATCTATTGCCTGTATTAATGCTGATCCGCTAATGCTAATTCTTGGGAGCTAAATGCAGTGTATTGCTGCTGTTTTCTGACCATCATCAGTAACCATGAGGATTTTACTTAGATCCATATTTGTCAATGTGTTGTTTGGGACCTTTTATTTGCAGTTGCTACTCATCAAGGCTAAGCTAAATTTTTGGTGACTTAAATCCAAGCAACGTTGGTGTTCTGGTAAAAATTTTGGGAGAAAGGGCAGTGTTAGTTCCTCTGAGAGCAGATAGAAAAAAGCTTTCTTTCCATTGTATGTTTAACATGAAGTATGACAGAGGCTAGGAATTAAGGTTGAATGATTTAAATGTGAATGATTGTTTGGAGTAGGTTTGTAATGTTTAAGCAGAGTAGGCCATACTTTAGCACTGCCAATCCTAAAATTGCTTCAGAAGTGTTTAACACACTGTCAGTGCAAAATGTGCTCAAATACTTTTGAGCAGTGCGTGGTTAGGTCAGTGATCCCAGGTGGCATGGAGCACAAGGTCGGGTGGAACCGGAGTAATGTGTGCCCCTGAGCTGTTTGGGCGCCTGGTGGGTGGCCAATGTGAGTATGTATGTGTTCGTAGGCATGTACAGTTGTGTGTGCACGTGGGTAGTGATCCCATAAAGCCCACAGACTGAGTTAAATTTGAGAAGCTGCCTTCTATATTTTTGTTCAAAATCATAACCATGAATTTTTCTGTTGAATTTATATTTGTTAATACAAATTAAAAAAAAAATCCACTTTATGTAAAATGTGTTTTTAAAAATGCCTACAAGGGGTCAGGAGGTGATGGAGATGAAGCAGTGCTGGCCCTGCACTACCTATGGTACAATGGCCAAGCATTTCCATAATGTGATTACTTTTCACATTAAGCTGAGTGAATTACAGCACATTTTCTCTGAAGTGTGTGCTGTAGTTGTGGCATGAGTGAATTCTAGGGCTTTTAAAGTACTGCAAGCGTTCTGTAGTCATGGCTGCTTTGCAATCAGTTGCAGTTCAGCACTTATGAAGAAACAATTTCTTTTTTAAAGGGAATGTTATGATAGAGGCATATCTTAATAGGTTACAGTGAGTGAAGGAAATGATGTTTTTGCAAGGAAGAGGTGAATGGAGGGAGTAAAGATGGCATGCTTATGATATTGTGCATAATGCCTTAAATCTAATTTTATTTCATGTCTTTAATACTAATTGTGATGCTAATGCTAAGCCAAGGTAATAGTTTGATAGCAAACTTTAAAACCCTAAGGTTGTTCTACTGAGTGGAAGACATTAAAGCGACATGGAAGGAAATGCTGTCACTGGAGTTTGCCAACCTGATAGCAGATTAAAATTTGTATAAAAGGCCAGGACTAAATGAGTACATCAGATTTCGCAGTACATCTAACCTCAGAAGCAAGCTGCATTCAAATATCGTTTCTTTTCTTCTGGTGGAGAAAGTGCTGTGATGCTTTTGGCAAGTTATTAAACATCTGAGCCTTAATTTTCCATCTGAGGGAGAAGGAAATTACTATCTTTCTCAGTGGATATTGAAGATACATTTCTTATCTTGATGATATTCAGATGCTACAGTACTACAGAGGGAGGATGGCCTTGGAAATACAAAGATGAAGTCAGCCAGAAGTTATTCAGTATTGCTTCCCTTTGCCCCCATAACACAAAGAAGTTTTATCCCGTCTAATGTGGGTTTTGGATTGGTATGGTTTTTCTAGTCTTTTGGTCAAAAACAATGAAATGAACCTCTGCTAAGACTGAAGTTTGGCACCTTCTTGTGAAAGAGCACTTTATTTCTGATATTTTAAGTGTAAGGGCTTCATGTGATAGTCTAAGGAAAATCTCTGTTTCTACTAGGAAATAGCTAACTCACTTCTGCTATTAAGATATTTTATCATGGTAAACCCACGTTTTGCAGTGCAAATTAATAGGTAATTGCATACCATCCTACCATTTCCCTATCTTCTGTGATAAAAGAAGTAAGATGAATCTGTTTTAATTGTTTATTTAAGAACAAGAGGTGTAGTCACAATACTTTCATATGTTAGTTGGACCGATGCCAAGCTTATGTTAACATCTTGGTTTGGATTTACATGTGTTTACAGGTATGCCAGTTACATGTAATGTGTGACTCAAGGAATGCTTGTGCACTTCAGATTTAAATTCTTGTGTGCTTTTTTTTTTACACTGTGTATGTGCATTAATGGTTCTGTAAGTGTATCTTTCTCATTCATGCATTGGCCTTTGCTAAAGGAAGACTCAGGTTTGTGGGTTTTTAACTTCATGCTTGCATAATAAAGTGTTGTGGGGTTTTTTTTATTACTTTGTGGCTTTCTTTTCTTGCATGTATTTTTAAAAAACCTGCTGCTAGGTTTTTTGTTCTAGTACTAATATACATGTTTCACAGTGCATCATATGGAAATGGGTTCATGCCTTTAATTGGTATTCATTTTTATTACTTCAACTTGAGATTTTGGTTAAAGAACAGCTGCTTGATAAGGGCAGGCTTAATGTTGTTTGTATTACCTGGGTTTGAAATGAAAAGCAGCAATTAAAAAATGTAAATGAATATATCTGGAAAGCGACCCTGGGGATGCACTTGACGTATGTTGTTTGTTACAGTTGATGCGATGGAGGCGTATTATGCAGTTTAATATTCAATGATATTTTACCCCCTGTCTTCTCAAAAGTTGAGCTGTAGGGGAATACAGTTGCCAGAGTAAGAATAGAGACCGGAGTATTAATTTAGCACAAGCAAATCCCAAACCCCTTGAAATTTGAGATCGTATCAAACTATGCACCAACTTTGAAACCTGTATTGTCTTTCCCAGAGTTGCACAAAGACCAGTACATGCTCTCACCTAGTAACCTCTTGTACTCCATGTCTTGTGAAAGAGCCTCTGTAACTTCTTCGCTTGAGAAATGGCAGCGCTCAGGCCTTGCATAATCCTTGGAATTAGGTGGCTGCAAAGGCTTTTTCGTTTGTTTTATGATAGACACCTGCTACTAGCAGGGAAGAATAAGGGTAAGATAATGATAGTCTAACTATTCAGGTATGGGACAGGAATTTATTTCAGATCTCTGTAAATACCACTGGCAGCCTTTGCTGGTAATCATCATATTAAACAGTCCTCAGCGAGCCAACATTATTAGGCTACACTTTTCAAAGATAGATTTCAATTGCTTGACTGCCAATTGCCAGCTATTTTTTTAAAAATACACAGTCAGTAAGTAGGCCTATCAAAAAATCATTGTGCGAGTCATTTTATTTTCAGTGCTTGTTTGAAGCAGAAATAACCCAGCCTGGAAACGAGCGTGGACTTTGAGGGAGGAGATGGAGGGCATCTTTGTTCTGAATAAAAATCCAAATCATTCTGCTAGCTCTCTCTCCATGTCCATGAAGGAGGACAAGCACAGCCTGGAGTCACTGTGACTCCATGGTGAGGTGGGCAGAGCTGGCCACCTCCTCACTCGATAGCCCGAGAGATCCGTGGAGTCAGGCTGTTTGCTGCATCGCTTTGCGGATGCCAGTTTTCAGCGAAGTTTCACAGGTGTAAGATTGATTGTAGAATGTAATTGTAAAAATTACACATCCTTATTACCTCAATAAATCACCTCACTTCAGGTTTGGCAATCTTCATTCCAAATAGGATTTTTCTTCTGCTTTTGTAATTTTATCCAAGTTTTCTCAGACTTGGCACCCTGAGAACAGTCTTAATGGATGCATAGGGGCGATTTGTTAAAGCAGAGCTAAAACTTTCTAGGATTTCATACTGCCGAAGTATACTGCAGCTTCTTATAGGATCTGTGCTAACTTGCCTGTGCATATGCTGAAGCATGAGAAGGGGCTTCCATCTGATGTGGGACAGTGTCAGTGCTGCTGCGACATACCCCCTCAGGTTTCAGGTGATGATTGGAGGCACCTGGAGAAGGTGAGAGCAAGGATGCTATTTTTTCCCCCTAAGTATATTCAGTGCTTCTAATAGACACAGAAAAAGGAGCCTAATGAAGAATTTAGAAGAATTTCAGGAAGGCATTGGAAAAGGACATTGGTGTCTATGGGCAGCGTGCCCAGGTGGCCAAGAAGGCCAATGGCATCCTGGCCTGTATCAGAAATAGTGTGACCAACAGGAGTAGGGAAGTGATCGTGCCCCTGTACTTGGTGCTGGTGAGGCTGCACCTCGAATACTGTGTTCAGTTTTGGGCCCCTCACTACAAGAAAGATGTTGCATTGCTGGAACACGTCCAGAGGAGAGCAGCAAAGCTGGTGAGGGGTCTGGAGCACAAGTCTGATGAGGAGCGGCTGAGGGAACTGGGGTTATTTAGTCTGGAGAAGAGGAGGCTGAGGGGAGACCTGATCGCCCTCTACAACTACCTGACAGGAGGCTGTAGGGAGGTGGGGGTCGGCCTCTTCTCCCTGGTGACAGATGATAGGACGAGGGGGAATGGTTTGAAGCTGCGCCAGGGCAGGTTTGGGCTAGACATTAGGAAAAAATTCTTCACTGAAAGGGTTGTCAGGCTCTGGAATGGGCTGCCCAGGGAGGTGGTAGAGTCCTCATCCCTGGAGGTATTTAAAAGAAGGATAGATGAGGTGCTTAGGGCTATGGTTTAGTGGTGGGATGTCAGGATTAGGTTAAAGGTTGGACTTGATGATCTTAAAGGTCTTTTCCAACCAAAGTGATTCTATGATTCTATTCTATGATTCTATGTATGGAGGGATAGGGGCATAACAGTGGGTATGGAGGGCTAGCAGCAAAAGTGGTATCAGAAGCAGTTTTAGGGAGAATGGGCAAGAATTTAGGAGTGTGGGGGAAGATGGTCTTTAATATTTGGAGCACAAGGTCCTTTTGGGAATCCAGATCTTTCTGTGCAGTCCTCAGTCTCCCTGTCCTGTTTCAGCAAATAACTGTGAAACTCATGCATGCCCTACACAGAGCTGATGCGGTTTGGGATGGAAGCTGTTGTCACTGTTTAAACTTAATTACACAAGTCTGTGATCTAGTCTTCCCGTTAACAATATAGCTACAGGTAAATCTGTATGAGAGAGATCTGTATCATCAGGTATTTTAGAGAAAGGAGTGATGTTGTATACAATTAATTTGAACCAAAATGTCCTGTTAAAATCTAGCTTCAGCTGCGAAGAGTGTTTTTTGCTCTTATTTTACTCATTTTTTTATAGCGGGGTTTTAACGTTGCGAATCCTGACAACTTAATTGCGAGTCTCATAACCTTTGGTCTTGTTCTGAAATGTTTAGAATTTGGCATTTATGTGGCAGTCTTCTCAGCATTTCTAAAGTAACTAAGAGGTGAAATCAGTGTGTGTACTGAAGACCTACTTAAAATTGCATTGAGTTGAGTGTGTTTTGTAAACTACTATAAAACTTCTTTTTCTCTTTTTTCTTTTGACCAAGTAGGGCAACAGGACCCAAGGGGGCTCGAGACATGATTTCTTCTTGTGCTTCTGGTACTGGCCTTCAGAGAAACTGAGAAAGGTGGTGTCCCCCTTTCCAGAGCTGTGAAAACTGTGATAAAACCAATTAGCCATCTGTGCATGTATTATAATTGGTGGTTCGTGTCATGGGCAGTTAAAGAACAACCAGCCTTTTTTGTGTTTACCTCTCAGCGTACTGGTTGCACTGAGGTTAATGAGACTCCCCAGGAATATAAACACCTCAGATTTAAGCGTAGAATACGAGGTGTATATTTTTATTGCAGCATTTCAAATCGAAACTATTTATTTGGGAAGTGTCAAATCTGTGGTTGGCATATGACATTCAAAAGCAACCATAAGACATTTTAGAGTGATCTTATGCTTATTTTTTTTATATCACTGTGGCTTCAGTGGAATCTTAGATGGAATTCTTCTTGTCTGAATTTTTATTGCCTTAGTAACCATATCTGTTAGTACTCAGTCTTTTTACATTTTAAATTCTTTCCACAACCTTTTCTGAGGACAATACAAGCCCTCAATGTTATAAGCTCTAAAAGCAGTGCAGGATTTTTGTTAGTCATTTTTGTCATAACTGTGTCAGGCAGCAGCCATAATGTTATGCTGGAGCACCTCACGCATACGCGTTCTCTCAAAGATATCCAATTCGGTTGGGAATCATACCTCAAAAGAGTTGTTCTGCAGCATTTACATTTCTGAGGCCTTCAAACCTTTCCTCAGTGAAACTTTAAGTTGCAGTTTGTCCTTGAAATGCTCTAGGGGAAACATAATTTATACGTTTTGATGCTTCTCCTGCTCTAGACCTCTTTTTCTGCTTACCATTTTTAATGAAATGCAGTGTTGGTTTTCATGGTAAAACTTTTGTTTTGCTCCTGATCCTGTAAAATCTTTTGTAAACAGAGGGTTTTATCCAATGAAATGGGGATCTACATGTAGAATCATAGAATATCTCAAGTTGGAAGGGACCAGTAAGAATCACTGAGTCTGACTCCCTGCTCCTTGCAGGCCTACGTAAAACTAAACCATATGACTAAGAGCATTCTCCAGACGCTCCTTGAGCTCTGACAGGCTTGGTGCTGTGACCACTTCTCTGGGGAGCCCATTCCAGTGACCAACCACCCTCTCTCAGCGAAGAACCTTTTCCTAATGTCCAGCCTGAACTTCCCCTGATGCAGCTTCATTCCATTTCCTCGTGTCCTGTCTCTGGTCATGTACATCTGATTGTAGGTTGGGTTGTTTTTTTCTTTGGGTGACACCTTAAAAGCTGAGTGAAGATCGCCTAATGTTACGTGGGAGGCATATTGTTACTCATTGGCATTATGTGAGGCAGGTACAACCTGGCTGAAGACGGAATGCTTTATTTGAATATCAGACACTAGATAGCGTGAGAGAAACAATTCTATAAAGTTACAGCAATTACATTGTTCAGATTGCAAACTAAAACCATGTTTTACAGGAAGAAAAGATGTTGTGGCTGAGAGCATATAACTAAAATGACAAGTACATGTCTTGCTACAAGTTTCCTTCTTGGCTTTTTCTTTTTAAGAGTTAGTATCACTACAGTTTTCTTAATCGGTTCTCTTCTTAAACCTCTCAACCGTTCTGCTTCCGAATCCCCCCACTGAAACAGAAGGCAAGGAGGGGTGGGGTTCCCCCCCCTTCACTTGAATAGCCAGGCAACTTGGCCATGGACGTTCATCTCACTTCTCTGTCAGTAAAGAGTCTGGTAAAGTTGAGTCCTAGTTTAATGACTAGGCTGCTAGAGCAATAGTAATTTTATTTTTAAGTTTTAATTAAGAAGATATCTTACTAATTGAAAGACAAACAGAACAATCAGGCATCAGTGATTCTAAGATAAAAGAAGTGTTTTAACATCCAGAATGTGAACAAATTCTGTTCACTGCTGCATAATGTTGTCCATGAACCATATAGTTTGTGTTGTCTCATTTTTTGAGAGTTTATTGTACCTTTCTAGAAAAGAATGTAAGATTTCTCTTAAGAAAATATATGTAACAATATATTATCATCATTTTAGCTGCATTTAGATAGTCATGGGACCTCTTAGATTATGAGGATGACTGATTTAAGGGGTTTTGGGTTTGTTTTATGGTACAATAAGAATTCTTTTCATAGTAATCTTTTGAAATCAGTCAGAAATTAAATATATTGCTGGGTTTCATTTTTCCCACAGATGATTTTGCAAGTGGCTTTAGTCTTTTGTGAGTTCTGAAGAAGGAAGGAAGTAAGCAAGAATCAAGACTACCATCATTCAGGAGAGATGCATTGCTGCATTCTTCTCCTGCCAAAGTAGTTTGATATGCGCAGGCTTTAGATACCTTCTGGAATGGCCAAAACAGAAATAGTGAAGTATTACAGCAGTGTATGGTGTTTTTGATAGATGATGACTAACTTGTACAGATGTGGGGTTTTTTTCTTGGTATTTGGAAGCAAACAACACCCCATCTTCCCACCCCCAATACAACAGAGAGTTCTAATGCAAAACTGTAAATATTTAGTATCTTATAGACTTTGTGGCTTGGAACACTTGAAACAGTGCTGTAAATCCTGTAGCAGTGATTTAAGTAGAATAAGATATCCATTCTCAACCTTCAACCTGTCAGTTCTGTGGAATCATTCACCTATTTTGTCATAGGCCTTAATTTCTTCTTTCCTCATGTTGTAGGGAGTCTTCAACTTGCTACAAGAGAGATAGATATAAGCTAGATAGATTAATCAATGTGGTTTTTTTCCTGTCATTTAACCAAGAGAGGTTTCATTTGCATTTGAACGTGTTAGACTTGTAACAGTGTGTTTTCCTTTAAAATTTCATGTTGAAATTCAGGACATTACTGAATATCTGAAACAAGGTAATGGAAATTCTTTCTCCCCTCTGACATAAGTATTTTGCTCCTTTTTTAATTATTAAAACCTTTGAGGCTTCTTGAATTTCTTGATAGGCCGCAGATTTGCTCTTGAGCTGAATAGAACAAATCTGTTCATGTATAAATCCGTTCCAGCCCTCTGTAGCCCACTGTGTGCTCCATCACATGAAAATCCATGTTCTTCTACTTCACAAGAAGATGGTAGGGCAGAATCTCTCTAGGGAGTCTATTTAAGAACATACTGTAATGGGGTCCAGCTCCAGAGATGCTGAAAGAGGTGATCCGAGGAGGAAAAAAATGTTTAGGTGGAATTTTCTATGAGAATGGGTGCTCTGTGAACATGTAAGCTGCAGTAGCTGTGCTGCCACTAACTGTATTTTGTAGAGATAGTTTTTATAGTACAAGGAAGAGGCTTTTTTCTCTTGTCCTTTCTGAAGTTTTCTATCTTTAGCAGCTCACTCCTCCTGAGATGCTTTCTATTTCTCGCTTAAGATGTCCTGGGAAAATAGATAAGCTGCTCAACATGCATTAAAGCTTTATCAACTTCTGGACTGCAGTGCCCTTCAGTGAGAATGCCCAGGTGAATGCAGCCCTCTTGTCTGAATTACTGAGATAAAGCAGGACAAGAAAAGCAGTCTGCAAGGGGCTAGTGACCCAAATGGTAAAGGGTTTTATAGGTCAAACCCAACACTTTGTATTTAACCAAAGGATAGATAAATATTAGTGCAATACCTGCAGTTCTGCTGTTTGTTTCCGGTGAGCACTGGACTCAGCATTGCATCAGGTAGAGGTTTAAAATGCCTTTTTGATGTACAGCATTCTGTGCCAATTTAATTAGTAAAGAACAAAGGTATGGGCAACTGCAGTGAAACTCTTGTCTGTTAGGTGGTGTAGCCTTCTAGGCAAATATAGCTGGAAGGAGGGGAGATGTTTCTCACAGCTGCTTCTTATATTTCATCATGAGAACCAACATATTCCTAAATCGGGTATTACTTGAGTGTTTCTATTTAATTTTTTGTTAGCAACTTCTTTAATCTCATAGCACAGCACCCTCTAACCAAGTGTTTTGCTATCATCAGATTTGCCAATCAATGTGATTTGCATGATGCTTATACATTTGTTACATCTGTCATGTATGCCATGCAGAACAGATAAAATATCCAGTTTTGAGACTTAGAGGGGAATGGCAACTAACCCTCCAGATAGAAGACAAAGACATGGAAGAGGGGTGAAAAAAATGGCACATTTAAAAAAAAAAGCTGTTGTTACTCGAACTGCCAAAAGTTGCCCAAGGATTTTGCAGTATAGACTATTTGGATGATAAAATGATAATGGTGTTTCATGCTGTTACATACAAATTGATGCATGTGAAGACCTTAACTGCAGCTATGCATGTGTAATGGTGAGTCTAGAAAAATTACATTATTCCGGGTAAGTATTACAGGGTCATTGGATAATAGCTTGAAGATAGTGACTCAGTGTTCAGCACTAGTCTAAAAAATAAGTAAACCTTCAGAAAAAAATAGAAAAAGAAAGGAGTGCAAAACCAAAGCTGCCATCATGTTATTGCAGAAATCCTGTTTGTGTAAATGTATCAGATATTAGCCATTGTGTAACAAATATGACACAGAAGATGACACAGAGGGAGAAAACAAGAATGATCAGTTAGAAATGCAATATAGCTTCCATTGAGTTGAAAGTAATAGATAAAGACCCGTTAAAGTGTAAAACAGGACTGAGGGAGGATGAGGCAGTAACCTGTAAGATTGCAAGCTGCTTTGTAGTTCCTACTTAGTGAGAAATAATCAGTTTTTTTTGTTTTGGTTTTCAAGAGAAGGGATGGTTCCTGACTGCACAGTGTTTTGTAACTCTGTACCACTTGGAGGCCAAAGGTATAAAAGTGAAGTTCTTTCACCAAGTTGTGAAGGATAGGTCAGGATTTAATCGTTGAATTAGGAAGTAAACTGCTGCTGGTTAGAAGGATATACAGGAGGAAGGATCACATTTGTCTATCCTTTAACAAACATGGTTTCTTTCAGAAACAGGCTAGGTGAACTTTTATTGTGATCTTGTATGATTATCACTAAGTATGTTCCTCTGACAGCTTTTAGTTATGTTAATATAAAGAAGTCTTTTTTTTTTTTTTTTAAATTAGGGCTTTATACCTAATTCTAGAGACATGACCTGTTCAGATAACCAAAAGCATGTAGCATCTCTAGAGGGAAAGCTGAGAACTGAACCTCCATTTAGCAGAACCAAAAGAAAGGAGGTTGATTTGTACACCTTACTCTAGTACAATATATCTGAACATTTAATCTATATTCCCTGACATAAACACATCTGTTGTCTGTTACTGTCCCCATAATAACAACATAATAGCCATAGAGACTGATTAATGCCGTATATGCTGAATCCAGTAAGGCATCTGAGGTGATAAGTTATTTGTTATTTGTCAGTTTGTGGGTTCAATGTCTAGAGATTTCTGTAATAAACATGCTTTTATAGAATCTCATATTTCTCACTAAATGCCTGTGACAAAGAGCGGAACCTTAGATACCTGTCAGTGGTACCTCCCACAGAGCGTGCCATGGCTCCCGGGCTGGTGGTTCTTCTGCCACTTGTCACAGCTCAAAGATGAACGTTGTGAAGAGTAAAAATATAAAGAGGGTTGTTCACCAGTTAAACGGAAATAAGCATGTGAGGAGCCTGGAATAATTGATGAAATTATCTTTTGTCACAAAACACCATATTTAGGATTAAATGTCATTGTTGTGATGTTCTTTTATTAACAGTTACAGTTATCTCTGAAAACAGAACCAGTCAGGTGGTTCCTTATAGCAACTGCCTGGAGAAGATGTCTTGTGAGATTCCCCCTACCCGTTCAGGTTTGGTATTTGGATACCAAATTTCAGGAAGGCAAGAAGAACTTCAGGAAATTATTTTGCCAGGACTCCACTGGAGATGTATGCAGGTAAATCTCATTTAAATGCACAGTTGTGTAAACCTCTTGAGTTCACTAATCTGGGGTACTTAAAGGCTCACTGCAGGGGAGTTGGACTAGATGACCTCTAGGGGTCCCTTCCAACCCAAAACATTTTATGATTCTATGATAATTGTGACACTCTCTCAGTTGCCTTTTGTTGTGAATGCCAGTGAAAAAAGATCTCCAACTTCTCACTTGGTTTCTAGGTCGGTACTTTATTAGCTTTTTTAAAAGCACAGTCTTTGCTCTTCTGCAGATACGCCATCAACCTCCTTCAATGTCGAAGTGTTGAAGTGTTGTCCTTAATGGAACAGTTATATTGACCTCAACACTCATCATTGTCCTTCATTGAGAAAATACAGGATAAATTAAATTTTAAATTAGATTAAATTTTGGGCTTCTAGTCAATCCAAGAATATCTTATCAAGCTGCTTGACATCCTGTAAAAGCAGTTTCTATGTGCACTGTAGAGGCCACAGAGGAAGCTCTCAAGAGTTCTGATTGTGCCAGGGCAAGTTTAGGTTGGATATTAGGAAAAATTTTTTCACCAAAAGGGTTGTCAAGCACTGGAACCGGCTGCTCAGCGAAGTGGTGGAGTCCCCATGCCTGGAGGTATTTAAAAGACGGGCAGGCAAGGTGCTTAGGGACATGGTTTAGTGGTGGGATAGCAGTGTTAGGTTAATGGTTGGACTTGGTAGATTTTAAAGGTATTTTCCAACCTAAATGATTCTATGATTCTATGATTAATTTTCTGAAAATAATCTATATGAGGCCTATATAAGGTAGTTCACCATATCATCTCACTTTTGGGGTGCCTTCAGAGTTTCATCACTTCATAGTCTAGATTGGCTTAAAGCTATCAGGTGGTAGGATGTTTATTTCCATATAGCTTCTACCCTTTCCACAGAGGACACCAGGCTCTTGGTCTGTGGAACTTGAATTCATAGATCACATGGTCTTTTGCTGTGATCCTCAGTATTTTTTTCACCAGAAATTTTGTTGATCCTTGTTAATAAAGCCTCTAAGGGAGGGATAGAGGCAGCTGAACAGTGCTGGTGAGCTGAAGTCTTTCACTTGACCATTGGTAGTTCAGTTCCAGTGCAAGAGTTGTCAACAATTATTCCCATCTGAAGGTGGTTGCTTTAGCGTTCTCATAAGATGAATTCACCATTTGCATTGTGTGGCAAACTCAGCAGATAGCAAAAGCCTGAAATTGTGTCTCAAAGGAACAACGCTTAGTGAAGAAGAGTAGAACAGATGCAGATTTTTGTTCTAGCTTCTTATTTACATCGTAGGAATGTGAAGGTTGATTTGGCTTTATATTTTTTTAACCACAATAGCCCACATTTTGTGCATAAATCTTTTTTTCGTTAGAAAACTGGAGATTTTATTTCCATTGCAATGTAGAAAGACATCAGGTGAAATAAAAAAAAAACCCAAACCAACAAAGCTTTTCATGTGAGTATCTCAAAGTGAAAATGAAGGGAAGCTAAAATCCAGTGCTTTCAAATGAGATGAGAATTTCAGTGCATGACATATTTAAACTTGAGAAAGAGATGAAGGTGAACTCATCTTTTTTGTGTTAAGTTTTAATTCATTTATAGCAAGCTTTCTTCTCCTAGCTATAATGCTATGGATGACTTTGAAATGGGATATCGTTGAGTTTTGTCCCTGTATGAGATCTGCTGTAGCAATATATGTAACTCAAAAATGAAACATTTTTAGGGATTCTTCCCTGGGGATTAAACTGGTAGATATTAAAAAGCTATCGTTAATTCTTTATAACTCTCCCTAAAGAAAAACTTCGTAAACTGTGTCTCTAGTATTCATCATTAAAATTTGTGTCATAGAAATATTACTACCCTTTCCTGATTAGGTAGATTTTTTTTTTATTGTATTGCAAATGTGAGAATTGTCAACCATGTGGTTTTAGGAATTGTATGTCATAGTAGATGGGTTAGTTTAATTAAAGCTACTCCACTAAGCCATTTTACTGATTTTTATCATCTTCCAGACAGAGAGCATACATTTGAATTTTATACTGCTTGAGTTCTTTGTGGTGTTTTTGAAAAATGATTGACTGAGATGTTGATTTAAATGTCTTTTTTTTTTTTTTTTTTTCCTGAGTAGTCTAGGTTGTGGTGCTTTGTACACAATGTATTAGTAACACTAAGACTTAGCACCTGAATGTGAGGTTATGTGTATATACAGGTACATCATAAGTATTAGGAACTATGGTGCATTTTTTGTCTAGACTTGTATTTATGTATTGTGAAGATACCTCCATTTCTGTAGTGAAATGTTGCTACTGTTGACAGCGCACGTAACTGTATGGTGCTGAAGATGAATGACTCTGTTATCACTTACTGCCTTGCAGTTGGGAATGGGGAATTTAGGCAAACAAAATGCAGATTATTTTAACTGACAATTGGTATAGGCTTCATACTCTTTCCAGATAGGCATTTTTTTTGCAGTATAATTTGAATATATTATAAAGACATGACCAGAGTACTAGCTGAGATTAGAATTCTGCCTATGTCTAATAGCTGGGAGGTTTTTTGCAAGTATGAGCAAGGCATGGCTGGGAGAAGGCTATTTATTTATTTTCATATAGCAAGGCATGCTTTATTATTGCAGGGCAGGGTATATTGGAGTCCCATTTTGTGTCTAACTAGATGCCCACCCCCAGTGGAAAAGCCTACAGAACTGCTCTCTTCTTAAAAGTAGAATAATTTTGAAATTCCATACTTTGACTAAGCACTGCCTTGGTATCTGTGTATATCAACTGCTGATCACACTGCAGATCTGACTGCCTCAGGCCTTTCCATTTCCTCTCTTTAAGTACTTTTGGCTAATAATTAGAGGCTAACAGAATTCTTTAGAACAGGCCTTATACACTACCTTTAACTAAAAGCTTAAAAAAAAAGAGAAGAAAAAAGTGAGACTTGGAAAACAGAATTCAGCTTCCCTAAGAGGAAATCCTAATTGAAGCTGAAAGACCAAATTCAAGTTCTTGTCATAGGTATGTTGCATCAATGTGTTTTAGTCTTGATTCTTTTATTTATATGAGGTCTTTGACAGCATAGCAATGACCACAGAAGTATCAATAAGAAATGAAACAATCTCACTGAAGTTGTATTAGTTTTCACAGGAAAATGTGGGTTTGCTAGGAATGTTGGAGTTTTCATATCGCACAGGAGTGTAATTGTCCAAAGTCATTGGATTAACCTTTTATGTGCAAAGAATGCTTTCACTGAGTTGAAAATATGTCTGGACTGATTTGAAGTATTTTTTAGATGTGTAAAGTCATTACACAGTGTTCTTCATGTCATCGTTGTTCCCTTTGAACTTGCACTTTAAACATTCTTTATAATGCAGAGTGTATTTGGAATCAATCCCTAAAAACCATAAAATCTCTTTTTTGGTCTTAAAAGTTGCGGAAATAATTGGCACACTGTTGCGTTGCATTTTATTTCAGACAGTGACTTTTTAGGTGAAGTCCCACCATACCAGATAAAGCAGATGGTATAGTTCAAATATTGATATTGTGAAGCAAACTCAACAACATGTTGTACTTGGAATAACTTTTCACGCATTCCATTGAGCGATATTATCCTCTGCTTCACTTGCCATCTTAAGATAAAAATTCTTTTCTTTGCATTCAAGCATTTTTGTCACTGCTGGGTTGTTTTATTAAGGTCATGCCTTGCGTACTCCATCTATTCTAACTTGACACTAAACCCAAACATACCAGTTTAGGGAAGGGATCGTACCTTGTGATCGCCTGTGATAGCAGGGAACTGAACTGGACTTGGACAGGTGTTGTCCCATCCAGTCCTCTGTTTCTGAATAAAACTTGCTAAACATCTTATGAAATCAATTTTTATGAGTTACCAGTGGCTTTTAAAGTGGCTGGCTAGAAGTCCAAATGACTTTCACAAGTGAGTGAATTTTTGAAACTGTAAAGTGGGTTTACTCTTTCCTTGTGTATTCGATCTGTAGTTATCAAAATGGAAAAGTATGTGTTGAGCTTAGTCACGCAGTTTCTTCTGTGAGGAACAGGCTTATACAGATGTATGATACTTGTACAAATCAGTGCATGTGGTTATTACTTCTTGAAGAAGGGGTAACAGTTAGCCACCTTTCTTACTTGCTTCCTCTCTCCTCTCCTCTCTCGTGGATGATTTAATATAGACTAATGGAAATAGGACATTACTTGCAAGTCCATTTGAACAGTATGTAGTATAACCACACAGAACACAAGGTAACTACTGGCATTCTTTTCACTATGCTGTATTAATAAATGATAGTTTGCATGTTTAGTTAATTGACCATCAGAGCTGTGACATTATGTGATCTCTCTGTTTTAAGTATAGCAAATTGCACATGACTGTGTATCTGTTATCTTGAAAAGCTGCAAAGATGCCTCCTTACATGTGGGAGATTGTTTTCAAGTGCCACAGAGCATTTTGGAGTCTGCCTGCAATGAAAGCAGTGGCATGACTGATAATGTGAAGCTTGTACTTGCAGCTGGTTTCCATGCAGAGTTTTAAAACCTGAACCCATAGGCATTTAACCTTTTTTCTTTTTTTTTTTTTTTTTTTAAATTGTATTGAAACTTCTTTAGTTCAGCTACTCTCCCACCGCCCTGGAAAACAAACTGAGAAAAAAAAAAAAAAGCCACAGCCCAAATGGAGTTGAATCTGTTGAGGGATGTCAAAGTCAACAAGAAGGGCTTTAATGCAATAAATGCAGGTTGTTCGTTTGTTTTGGGTTTTTTTAAATATAGTAAAAATAAATAAAAATATGGGAGGATTTGGCTTCTTTGAATTAGATCCTGTTACTTTGTCAGCTCTTTGGCTTGCTTTTTGTCTCCATGCCTTGGCCCAACACCTTGCTTGCTTCTGGAATGCAGAAGCTTTCTCTGGCTTGACTTCTGTGTTCTCTTTC
>NW_009258383.1:2109998-2161334 GCF_000687185.1 Egretta garzetta
ATGCTTGTTTTTTGGCACATACTGATCTCTGCAGGTGCTTCCTCACTAGCTGGTTTTTTTTTTTTTTCCTGAGGATCCTTCTGTCCTGTTCTCCCTCATCCTCAGACAAATTTGATGTTGACAGAATAAGGACAAGAAATGTAATTGTTTTGAATGTGTTTTCTCATCATTTCAACTGGAAACTTTTTTCCATGTTTTCTTCAGACCCCCATGCTTGAGACACATGAAAAGAAAATTTTGGCTTGGAGAGTGGAAGTTGTCTTTTTTTCAGGAGAAGTGAAGCCTTCTATCTGCTTAAAAACCAAACTAAGAAACTGAGTAGTCTTCAGAATATGCCCCTGTGACTAAGGTTGGGAAATAGATGAGGGGAAAAAAAATAGCACTTATTTTGATAGCATCTTAAGGAATTTGCTCATGCCATTCAAGTTTTATCATTAGTGAAGCAGCTGATGCTAGATTCAGCTCTGAGCCTTGAGTCAAAAAGTAGTTAAGTATGTATTGAAGTCTTGGTGACTGTGGTGGGACTCGAGCAAATGTGTGGAGTTTAAGCACACTGTGCTTTCTTCAAAGTGGGACTCTGTTGGGGTACCTGTTTCCAAGGGTTTGGTGACGTGGGCCACTGGAGCTGCCCAGGGAGTGAGCCAGGGCTGTGTCTCTCCTGCTAGTTCATTGCACCTTCTCATTAGATAAAAATGAAAAATATTTCTGGGTGTTCAGGATGTCATCTCAGTTCAGCTGCGTTCTTTCTCTCCTGAAGGTTTCACTTACATATACACTGCTATTCCCTGTCCTAGCATGGTCTGTCCGGTGCTCTCCCAACCCTGGTAGGTTTCTGGGGAGCCAGGAGCCATCTGAAGCACAGGCCAGCAGGGGCTGCTGTAGGAGTAGGAGATAGAGAAGATTTGTTGCCTCCCTTTTGGAGAAGCCCTCCTTGAGGGTTTGCTCCTGCTGCCCTCTCTTGCCACCTACCACACCCAAGCTTACTTGGGCTCGGCAGTGGCTTCCTAGCACGGAGTAGGTGTCGGTTGCTTACTGAGAGCTTTGAATATTTAGTATGTTCATAAATTAAATACTACATTTCATCCTTACAATGCTAGAATTAACTTCAGACTTCTTATTTTGGCTCAATACATTTTCAAATGCTTTTTCATATTTATTGTTTCTGTAAAAGCAGGCAGTGGCATTTGTATTGCTTATTGCCAGATGCCCTTAGATTATGGCTTTAATATCATTTGTCACTCAAGAACTTGCTGGTTTCCTTCAGTTCTGGGACGTGATTGAATTGGGGATGATTAGTTGCATCCTTTTGATTGAATGTTGAGTTTTTTTCCTTAATTCCTATGAAATCACCATTAGTTATTTTGGCTGAAGTTCTGTATCGGGTTGAGGCAGTGCTACACTGTAAATCAATATCTTTTCAAAAAGACTGCTGTAAATTGCCTAGATAGCATATGCATGGTTACTTTGGCTGCAATGCTGCTGCAGAGCCTGGATACTCTGCCTTTCTGGGAACTCCACAGGCAAGTCCATCATATTTAAAAAAAAAAAAAAATCTTTTTAGAAAGAGCATGGTATTGCTGGTGAAATTTAGACAGAGAAATATTGTACCCTCGGTGCTCATCCGTACCTTTTATATTTTACTCCACTGGGATTACCCTGTCTTGAGGGATTTCTTTGTTTTCTGCTTTAGATTTCCCCCTTTCTTAGCTGTAGTACAGCCGTACCATTTCAGCTTGCTAGTGCAGAAAGATGTTGTGAATTCAGTTGCTGAATGAGCCCGGCCTGACTGCAAACACTAACATTGCTAGAGAGATGCCAAAGAGTTGCAGGTGAATCTAACCTGATCTGGGCAACAGCAAAACGGTAAGATGGGGTTTGTTTAAATCTCTGAGATTAATTGGGTGCTGGGGCTTCCCGTTTCACCCTGAAGCCTAGTTATCACATGCTTCCAACTTGAGCAGGATTCATTCTGTGCATGTCAGGGTGGGTTTTCTCGGGAATGGTTAAAATCCAGGCAGAGGGAGGCGGTGGAAAGCTGGGAATGCCACATGAGACCTCTCGGCAGCCACCCTGGTGAGAGTCCCCGGCAGCACTGCCTGCGGTTTGTAAATATCAGGGAAAAGGTAGGGGAAGGCTTAAAAGCGATGCTTTTCTTGGTACAGCTTTGTATTTCTCTCTCTGTCAGCCTTATTTATTATTGTATTAAGAGGATAGTATGGGCAATTTTTTCCGATATATGCTTGGCTGAACGGCCTCTGGGATGAGTGAGTGAAGGACGTGATCAGCCACTTTTTCAGCTCTGCTAACAAGTCTGTGCATCTTGCTGGATCTGAATAAATGTCTTTATCAGTTACAGATTTGCTTGGTGGTGGAAGATAAAATTAAAATGATCCTTTATAAATACATGCTATATCATGGATGTCAGACTACCTTTTTGCCTTGTTAACCTCTGTGATTATTTAATTTCTCTTGCATGCTATTTTTATTTAATAAAACAAAAAGCAAGGTAGTCATTTTAAGTAGTCATTCTTGAATGCTTATGTAGGAGTGTGTTGGCAGCGTTTTGGATCTTAGTGGAATATTTCAACGTATGAAAGCTTAGAGCAGCACAACCTGCACGGAACGAGAGGAGGAAAAAAGCAGCAGTTGTCATTAGTACAAGACAGAAAGATTAAAATGTGGCCATTGTAGGGTATAATTTGAAATATTTTTGATGACTTATCTGACAGCTAGTGTGTTTCAGTTGTAGATCAAGCCATAGATTAATCTCAACAGAATTCCAGTGGAATTGAAGAAAAAAAAAAAATTTCACCATATGTTCTAGCATTTAAAGAAAACCAACTGTGGTAGTAATGGTAGAGTGATGAAATATGGTTATTGCTATTACTAGTTAAGGCTAAAAGCAGAGGGGTTTATTTCTAGAGGAGCGTGTTTATACTTTATGCAGTATGGGAATTATACTCCAGGAAGAGATCAGTTGTATATCAGTGTGGGATCAAATAACTAGTTTGACAGCGATTCATGTTTGTTCTTTCTATACTTGCCAATTAAGGGTTTTTTCTTCTTAGTCACTGAATATGATAAAAGGGGGAAGATTCAGTCCTATCTCAATTATTTTCTGAAGGTTTCATTATTATTTTGTTGGAGTTCCTTACTTGAAGAAATTCTTTTCTAAATGTGTGGCACTATATGTACTGCAATGTAACTGACGTGAAGTGGGCTGTTTCATGCTGTATACAAACTTAATTTGCATAGTTTTGTCTCAGAAAGTAGAGATGCTTTTTTTTTTGGTCAAGAATAACCTTGCATGTTTCTATTACAATAATTATTTTAGCTGCAAGCATTTTTTATGGAAGTTTTCCTTTGCTTATACTGTCTTACCTATTGATATATTGCAAACCTTCAGTGCATTTGCCATTGTTTATTGCATAGAAGTAATACAACCATTTCTGCTTTCTCTCATGTTGTATGAGGAATGAAAGTCCAGAAACTCTTAGGCGCGCGGGATTTTTTTAAAGCAAATTTTTAATTAGGGTATTTCTTAGTGATGTTTTTTAATCTATGTATATATGTGAAAGTTGTTGCTTTCACCAGCTTTCTACTCCCAAGTGTTTTTTCTTCCCAAATGTAAAACCATCAGCTGTGTTCACTGCGTGACTACTGTCTCTGGGGTTTGCCCATTTTAGTTTTCTGAGCTGAAGAAATCAATAATGTTTTGGACATTTCCTTATTGATAAATGGAATTCCCTATGCTAAAATTGGGTTAAACACAGATCCCAAAAAATGGGGGGGGGGGGGAAGGAAATAATAACGTATCATGTGGAAAAACGTGACCAAAAGTTAAGAGTGCGGATGGGAAACCTAAGAGATATGTTGTTTAGTAGGCTGTTGGTGCTGAGCGCTGTGTAAAGATTACGATCTTCTCCGTGTGGATCAGTTTTGCAGTGAGGCTGATGCCTGTCACAGCGGGAGATAAGAGCTTACCTGAGGAGTGGATGTTTGCCATAGTCTCTCCTTCATGTCTTTGACTCCAGATAGGAAGGACTTCAAAAAGCTGGAGTTGGGCAGGCTAAAAATCATCAGCGTCGCATCTTAGCGTGAAGGAGGTTAAGCCAGCCTTTGGAAATCCTATAGCAAAAGCGGTCAGCTCATTATCTCTTTTTACCTTTTTTGCTCTGTAGATCCTAACCAAAATTAAACAACCCCCCCACCCCCACTCCAAACCCAAACCCACACAGGATTTTTAACATTTCCCCCCTCATGCTGTAAGCTCAGGTGGGCTATTTAAAAAGTTGCCCTCTGAGCAGGTACTCTGTCTCCCGCCAGCAGTTCTTGTTTCTCCCAGAGACCCCACAGACAAGAAAAGGGATGGTGCCATTAAACAGGGCTGCGACTGACTGGGCCGCGGAAGGCGTCGGCCTAGTTGACCCCAAGGGGGAGTGGGCAGGGGCACGGCGGGAGCCGGGCACACAGCTCCACTGGGCTCCAGCTGCCCGAGGTAAGAGATTATTTTGTCCTCTCAGGGAAATCCTTGCGTGGTGCTGGCTGCCACTGAGCTTTTGCCTCATGCAGGTTTCGGTACGCTGTCCCAGTCTGACCTGCATGGTCAGCAGGCATTTGCCAGGGTGAGAGCCTGTACAAATGCTTGGCCTGGGTCAGGTGAGGCTTCAGGCTGTCATAGTTGCTGACTTCTCTATAACTGTGAGAGTCGAGGTGCCCCTTCAAGCTCACGGGAGCTACCAAGCAGATCCAGACAGCTTTGTTGGGGTTATGTCCCTTTGAAGTCCCGGCAAAATACTCAGCTGTCAGGAGGTGCCATACATGGTTTGTAAACTGCATTTGATAATACTACTGTTAAAATTTTCCTAAGTGTTTCAGGTACTGATACAATGATAATTACAGCTTACAAACCATGTTGAAATAAAGGAGAGTATCCTAGCAAATATTAATTGAAACAACGGAGAGACTGAGATACCAGTACTCCAAAGCCTATTTCTGAACTGAAGAAGAATGTAGCTGGTGTTCTTAAATCAGGAAGAACAGGCTAAATATTATTTTCTGAGTTTGAGTTCTCTTAGATAGGTCCAGACAGGCTTCCAACACCTTTGATGAGGTTTCTCTTTTGATACCATGGCAGGAAGGTGCATGAATGGAAAGTTGGTTAGTTAAGGAACAGACTCTGAAGGACATTATTTTTTTAAGTCCTACTATCACAACGTTAATGTCAGGACAATGTCTCCCAGCAACAGCTCCAGAAGTCATGAAGTGCTGCTTCTACGTACATGATGACTTCTGGGTTTTAGTATAGTACGGTAAATACCTTTCTGTGACTACTTTTTGCTTTTCTGATAAGTTTATTGTATACTGTCAGAATTACTCATTATATGCATCTCTCTCGTGCGTGGCATGTTTTTCACTCCCTAATATAAGCCCGTGTATAATTCTGGATTTAGCAATTTAGCAAAAAGCAAGTAGTGAAACAGCAATTCAACATAGTGCTGGATGTTGAATTCAGGGGGGTGATTTTGTTTTATAAGATTTTTGAATCAACAGCATAAACGGGTAATTTTGCCTATGTAAAAGTAACTTTGAGGCTTTTCCTTCGTTAGCTGGTGAACTGAAGTAGTACTGTGATCTTGTTCTTTTGTTTATCATATTCCTGGGTGGATGGGCTTTCTCTGAAGTTCCTGTATCACTTCTGGACTGGCCCACAGAGGACACAGAAGCAGGCAGTTTTATCTGTTAACTGTCTTACTCTATGATGGTGTGCTAGTCAGAAATGGTGTGAAAAGTGTGGGTGGAGATTTTTATTTTGTTTTGCAAGAATTTTTAGAATTTATTATTAGAATTTGGGTAAGTTAATGCTACAGCAGAACCTGCCATCTCATCCTGCTGACTAGGAGATCTGTTGCAGCTTCGGGTTGAAAAAGATTTGTAATAAACTTCAGCTAGGTGTTATATAACTGTAAAGTAATCTAAGCTAGGAGCGAACATTGTATGAGCAAGCTTTTGACCTAGTCTGTGTCGTTGTATCCTGGAAATTGTATAGAATTCATGTTAGCTGTATTTCAGTTTTGCTGTGTAGGATGTTTATAATTTAACATTAAATTGTATACAGCTTACCTGAAGAGGAAAATACCAAATGTTGCCAAGTGAGCAGTGAGGAAATGAAACCACTAGCAAAAAGCATAATGCCTGTTTATATATTGTGAAAGTTCAGCTTCCTTTAATTAATTTCTGATGCTTTTCAGTCTACAGGCTTAGTATGTTTGAATATGTCTTCTCCCAGTTTATTAAATCTTTGTGTGAGTGCAAAGAAAATTTATTTAAACCTGTAGAGAATATGTGTAAAATATGCTTGCCCAGACTTCCCTGTAAATAGTGGGGTTTTTAATGAACAAATGGGTTCTGTTGATAAATATTGGCTATAGAAATGTTATTTTAATGTCGTGCAGAAGAGTTGTCTTGGAAAGGTCTACGGTTTAATGATGGGGGTGGTTGGTTTTGCTGCTGCCTGGAAAAGTGGTGAAACCATCACCCATAACTTTCAAGTTGGCAAGGAATTCCCTGTATTTGGCAAAGTAGTCTAGATACATAAAATTATATAATTATAAAATGTGATTATACTGCGGTAGGCAGCAGTGCAGGAAAAGCCATGCAAAATATCTGCAGTCAGTCTCAGTTTTGTGAAATATTTTCATGAGAAATTTGAAGTACTGTAAGGATGGAGGACTTCTCACTGATGTTCTAACTTCAACGATAGATGTGATTTTTGACCAATTTGTTGTTCGTTGAAAGTGACTCAAGATGAACTCACAGCTTTGGAGGTGCAAATTGCCACCAACTGCAGAAGACTTGGCTGTTCTGTACTGTTACAGCTTTTTCTTTAGAATTGATTTGAGCACAGTCCTAAGTTTACTGCAGCACGTGTTTTTGCTTGAACACATCAAAGCAGCAGCAGTGATTTTCATTTCTCTATTGAAATACGTAGTTTTTTGAAAATTGAGCATTACCCATATGCTGTTCAGAGAATTCTTATAAAATTATGTCCATCTTTTTTATGATGAGCTCTTCTCACTATCAGTTTGAAAACTCTCCATTTTGAGTTGTATGTGTCTTTGCAAGAAAAGATATACTGGAGTGATCTTCATATTCTGAATAACTTTAGATGCTGTAATTTTAATTATGCCCCCTGACAGAATTCTGAGTTGTGGGACACGGTATGTTTGCAGACATTCTACCATTTTTTTCCAGCGTAGCACATTACGTACTGAGAAGCAAGTTTCATTATGCTTCCTTATGCCTTTTTGCTTTGAAAGTTAGTGTGCTACTGCAAGTCTGACGAACCTGCGGTAGTTGCTAGAAAATTCCTTTAAGACTTTTCATTCAAATTTTATAGAATTATATAACCAGGTCATTTATCTGGGGGGGGTGTGTGTGTGTGGAGAAGAAAGAACAAGTTAAAAAAAAAAAAAGTCAGGTGTATAAGATATCCAAACACAAATGAGGACTCTTCATTTAATTGTTTGTGAAGCTGGGCTTGTCCTCCTCATCTGAACTCTCAAATTTCCATGAAAAAAAACAATGGCAGAAAGGTCATGGATGGCTGTTACTAAGATTTCTGGGAGACTAAGTTGGAATATAGGTTATTCAAATCTCTCTCTGGAGTACTCACAGAAGAGAATAATAACAAAGCTGAAGCTCTTTTCTGTCTATACCTTTATACTGTGCTGATTTGATACCTTGTCAAATTCAGTGGTTTGGAAGATAATATGTAAGGGAGCAGATCTAGAATGGCTCAGAGAGCTTGTCTTTCCTTGTGACATTGATCTGCCTTGGAAGCTGCATTTCTCAAGCTGTAGGGTTGTTGACCTCAAGGATGAAGCACCTAGGAGCAGGAGAGGTTTCTTTCTTGGTACTAGAATGAAACTTTGAAATGCATTAGTAGGATGAAATAAAGAACTCTCATTACGTAGTTTTTTCCTCTAGTTTTTATTGAATGTAGTAAAAAAGGAAATTTGGAAGAGAGGGAAAGAAAGGAAAGAAGAAAAAATGCAGAAAAGAGGGAAGGGAATGAAGTAAGTAAATTTTTGTTGGGTTTTTTTTTTTAATGAAGGAATTAGTCTGAAGGAAGGAAGAAGAGCCAAACTAATTTACCATTCTAGTCTTGAGTTATTTCTTGGGAAGCACTTTTCAAGTGTCCGCTGAAGATAATATAAGTCTCCCATTGATTTGTAAAGGACGGTACAGCATGCTACTTCAGTGCAATGAAGGTTGTCATACCTGACAGAAGATGGTTGTAAAACCTTTACACCTGCACATGCATATATATTGCAAAGATGATTGTGTAACCTGTCCCCTTCCTCTTTTCTTTTTATAAGAAAAGTGCTCTTCAGCATACACGTGAAGGTCAGTCTTGAGTTCTTAAATTATCTTTGACTTTTCAGTCTGAAACAAACTCTCTGGTTCATTGTAATTATAAATTAATTTTTTATCTCATCTTTCATCTGACTTCAGGCTCACCAGCTGAAAGAATTTAGTTGACTCCTTAGTTAAGTAGTTGAGCTTAAATCTTATACTATCAGTTGCATGACCAGATCTGACCAATAGCAGAATTTTTGTTGCCTTCCCTGCTTGTAGGAGAACATCTCTTGTTTTAATTTGCATCAGAAGTACTTGATGATACCTGTTAAAGAATCAAGAGACTGCTAGGGATAGGCAAAGGAGCCTAAAGGAACAAGGTAGAAATTATTTTCAAGGCATGGACCTGTTTACCATTTTTTTTCTTAAAAACCTTACTGACAGCCTCAGAATTTAGCAAGAATAGGCATTTTGCTGTCAAGTCTCTCAAGATTTCTCACACTTTAATGTGGCAGTGGGAAGCCTTACTGCATTTATGGATATGCCTTTGATAACTTCATGATTGGGAGGAGTGTTGGAGGGTAGAATAAAATTATAGACTTGTAAACTCAGAAAGGCTTAATAAAATGTTTGTACAAAACTACTAATAATGCACTTATGGAAAGAAAACTGTATAAACTTGCACTGGCACATGCAGCCATCTGTTGGAGCAGGAGGCTGATATGGGAAAGGGATTGAAAATATTTTTTTAATCTTTATTTTTAAATGCTGTTCATATGGTTACAGAGGAGGATAGACAACAGATACAAATGGGTAACTAAGTAAAAGAGTATAGAAACCACCTGTCACCATTTCATGGCTGAGTCTTTATGTTCAGACACTTTTCCCCACCACTGTGCTGGTTACCAAGGAGTTGATGGCTCATGCCCGGTGCTGGAAGACACCTCTCTCATACCAACACCTCTGCTGATCTGCGCCTGTGTCCTACTGCTTGGTTTTTGGAGGTATGACCCTCCTGCTTTTGGATGCAGCAAGTCTTGAACCAGGTTAATGGAAGCAGCAGCCTGGTTGTAATTGCAGGAAAAGCTTTTATGCCATATTATATACTACTTTGTGGCAAACCTGAGCATTGTGCAAGTAAAAGGAAGAATTTACTTGCTAGGCTTTAATACTAACCCAGTTATTCTATTTTGGGGCATAAGTACAGAAATAGAGCAAACCCTGCCTTTAGATCGGCTCCGTTGAGTTTCTGTCTCTTTTCATGTACGTTACAGGCTGTCAGGACTTCTACACGACCTTTAGCTGAGACCCTGTCCTTAGGTGACTCCTCTTGACGACTGCTGTTGCAGAACAGGATTTTGGTTTGAGGACATATGTAGGTTTTTATACATCTAAAGTCTAATCCCTGTTCTCTTAAAAATCAGAGCTTTTTTCCCTGTAAGGAGAGGAACATCAACTTTAGTGGACTGAAAACTCACTTCCTGAAGTTAAACTGTGCTATGAAAAAAAAACCTACTAATTTTAGAAGTGCTCAGCTCCACCTTGCCATGTCCAAGGCATATACAGTCGTGCAGTAATTTCTGACTCCCAGGATTGTTCTTGATTCAGTGATTATGCTAATTTTTAAGTATTAATTTAGCAGAATAAATATGTGATATATTGTACGTTTGGTGGTGTGGTGGGGAGGAGAGGAAAGAGTTGTGTAAGCACTGCCCATAATAACTTCCAGCATAATACTTTATTTTTCCTCAAGTCAGGTGTTTAAACAACTTCTCAGATTTGTATGATCTTGGGATTCCTATTTCAGTTGGCCTTTCTGTGAGAGTGACTTGTTTCTCACTTGGCAATTCAGCACAGACATTTAATCTGCTCATTGAGTTCAGTGTTTCAGACAAACACAGAGAATTAATGTCAGAGCTTCCAGTTCAAAAATTCTTCCATCTGGCACTTCAGTGACCTTTTTATATTTGCCCTCTTCCATATGACAAAGACAGTTGGTTTAACATTAGCTTTGACTTCAGAAATAAAAGGACCATTTCTGGAGAATGCCTTTGAGATGGGCTCTGGGAGATGTATGAGTAAGTTTGTGCTAGGTACAGCAAGGAGCAAACCATATCCCTGGATACCATTTTCAGTCTCCGAGCTCTGTTTTCAGTTGCATTTGCTAGATCATAGCTAGCATTGCTAGCAGTCTCTGTATCCAAATAAAGTTAAACTAATACTACCTGAGAATATGAATTATAGTTCTGGGACACAGCTGAGCCTGTTACCCCAGAAGTTACCACGACAGGCCATCAGGACAGGAAAAGAAATGTCTTATTTTACAGTCACTTTTTCCTCACATCTTCCTTTCTTGTGTGACCATTACTGTCTTTCTTGTCCTTTGTGGGTTTTCCCCCTTTATTTTTCTATCTTACTCAAGTTTCCTCACTGCTTTTTTTAGCTGTGACCATCAAATGTTCAGACCAAAGAGCTGGTGCTGGTGATGATTATTGAAGGACCTCTTTCAAATTATGGCCTGATTGCGCTGGTAGTTCCAGTATGAACTCGCTGGTGATGTTGTGCAGCATTACATGCTCTATTTCCCCTTTCACAATTTTATTCACCCCCTTATCTCATCACTTGTTCTTCCTTGATCTTTTCCCATATTGTAGCTTTCTCACCAACTGAACTCTCTTCTCGACCCGTTTGTGTTTCTGCTTGTGGGTACAGCAGTCTTTTGCTGACTCTCTCTTCTCAGGGGCACTGGAGAGTGCTACCAGCTGGGCCGAGAAGAAGTGGACAAGACCTGTGCTTATAAAAAGAAAGAGTCGCCCTATTGCTTTGTTCTCCCAAGAGAATGAATCTCCAGACAGTTGCATTTTAATTTTGAACAAAGCTGCTTATAATACTCCAGAACATTCCCAAATTGTGTTTTATAAGTAGCAAATGTCAAATTCCAGTGCTGCCAGAATCCACAGATGACTTGTGTAGATCTCAATTGCCATGGTACCAAGGCATGATAGAAAATAACATGCTTATAAAAGATAATGAAAACTTGTATCCAGATAGGATTTTTTCAGTGAAAATTAACACTGGCCTTATGCTCTCAGCAATTCAGCTGTTGGGTTGGTAGTCACTTGGCTATTTATGATTTTTTCTTTATACATCTGTGAGCTAAATGCAAGTGCTAAGTCTTATTCTCTGTTATAATGAGATTGTTGTGCTACCTTCCAGAGAGCTTTGGATCTACAAACTATAATCTATATCTTCATAAGATTTCACTTAAAAAAGCCCAAGTGCTTTATAAAATTAATTAGTGCTCCCCATTTCTGCTTGCGATAGGGGCAGGATCATTACTATAAGCAGAAAAATGGAATTGTAGAGAGGTTAAATGACTTCCCTGCCCCCAGTCATGCAGTAATTTATTTATTTTTGCACTGTGGGTGCTAGATCTTGGGTTTCCCTGTATCAGGTCCTTTCATACTATTCCTCTTGGAACAGTACAAATGGGAAATTTGGGTGTTTTATTCTGATTTTTTGGCAAGAATTTTGGATGTTCACTCTGGTATTTACCCAGCCGACCACTTTTTCCCAGGTTGTACACAGTGGCAACAACTGATAGAGAATAGTAGATGGATGACAATTTTTTAATATTTTACCTAACTTCATAGGTACTGGATGACCATAGTAAACATTTGTAGGATGTTACATGTAGGAATTAAAAACCAGGTATAATGCATATTCCTAAAAGACACAATGAGCTTCAGAGTAGTATGTCTTTACAAGCATTTTTAGGTGCTAGTATGTCTGGTCTATTGTGCCAAAGTTGATTGTTTTTTTTTATTGAGGATATCTTTATTCATATGAACAAATTCCACTGATTTGGGGTAGCCTATCTTCTACTAAGTATCCCAACAGGTGATTAATACAGGGGACATCCATGACTGTTTTAAAATTCATGAACCATAAGGACTGTAAATTAGTTACACATTTTAACTGGTCACTCTCTCTCTTCAAATGATGTATTACTTTAAACAGTAAATGAGTTAATTCAGCAACCTTTAATTCTAAGAATCCTGTTTGTTTGGGACCTCTTAATTTTGCTGACAGTGGTGAAGTGAAAAAAGTCTTCCACTGAAAGTGTATCACAATAACTAAATCTGATAAACTGTTTCTTTTTATTTATATTAGTCCCAAGTGCAGATTAAGGTGTATTGCTTGAAATGATATAAGGTGATTCAAAGAGACATCTTTATTTAGGAATGGTTCCATGAATGGTTGTACTGTTTTTTTATTTATTTAATGGGGCTCACTGTGGACTTCATGGATGGAACAAAAATACACTTCTTGTGATTTCAGTCTTTTAACTTCAGCAGTAATCTTTGTGGGAAAAACTTGGCTATTTGCAGACTTGAGATATGATAAATACTGTGATGTTAGGGTGGGGGGTGTAGGAAACTGTAGCCCAGTGATCCTTACTGATGAATGATGACTAAGACTGTTTATCCCAGAGCAGCCTTGAGATCTTCTCAAGTTGACTGTGAGACTGAGTAGGATGAGAGGGCAAAAAGACCGTCCAGCTGGTTTGTTGTCTGTCATGCATTGTCTTCTGATCCTGATCAGCAACTAAGAAAGATGCAAAGTATAAACTATGTTATACCTCTTTGTGGTTCTAGGATCAGGAATTTTGAAGTGCCCTTTCTTTAATGTTCTGGGTGTGTGGTAATAGGTCTTTTTACATTAAAAAAATAAAACACTAAAATAACTTCTATTACCAAACTGCACTAACTTTTGTGGGGCTGCTTTTTATTTTGCTTTATGTTGCCAGAGTCTGTGATAGTTCAAGTAATACTGGAATTGCCATTAATATTTTGATTTTCTAGTTAAATCTTCCCTTTGCTATTTCTTTCAAAAGTAGAAAAGAGCTCTTCAGGCAACTGCAAAGTAGCTGTTTGTGCTGTAGGTTTTAAGCAGCAAAATTACTTCTGTCTTATCATCTCCCTTTTTGTCTTACCTTTTTAGTTGAGACTGAGTAAATAATTGTGGACAAATTTTAAAAGTGCGTTTATTTCAGTCATCAGAGTGTGGAGAATAGATGAGATATCATGGGTTGCTCTGGCGGCTACTTGGTGTATGGCCAGCCGAGTGTGAAGCAACTTGGGGAAATACAGTTGTGAGAAATGTAACAGGCAGGTTGTTCATGGAGAGGTGCTTCTGTTGGACCACATCTGGGCTGACAGGCATCTTTTCTCCAAGACTGGGATCAGGGAATCTCAACTACTAATCCTGGTACCTCACTGGGTAGGAACAGTCATTGCTATTTTCAGACTAAATCCTTTCCCACAAAGACACCAAGTCCCTGGACAGTTTCCAGCTGCTTTGGAAGTGCTTTTCCAAACAGTAACTTGAAACACAAAAAATGAGTTTCTGTAGGACCACTCTGTTCTCTGTGGAGAAGAGCAAGACTCCTTCCAACGGGAGATTGGGTGTTGGAATCTAGTTTAGGTTTTCCAGGACTTTTGTCTTGGAACCGAAGCAGAGACTTGGGGGATGAATGTCCTACATGTAAAGTTCTCTCATGTGAATACCATACATACCATTGCCATTTTTTTGTTTTACCTTTTTTCCATGTGGGAGATACAGGTATTTTTTTATCATCTGCCCCTTGTCCTTGCCCCTCTGCCTCTGTTTTTGCCAACATCGAGTTTTCAGCATGCATCTCTGAGGTACCGCTGTTGGGATTCCTGCCAGGTGGGAACTTAGGTAGCAGAAAGCAGCCATACCCCCTCTTAACCTTTCACGTCTGGAGCCACCTAATGTCGCCAAAGTCAGAGGTGGTGAATTGGCCACTGAATTCCTTGAGCCTTTACTATCTGATATAAGGTTTGGAAGGATGGTGATGTCTACTCGAACAATCCTTACATGACAGAATTTTTTCACATATTGCCTGTTTCACTTGTAATAATTTATAGTTGTTAAATGTATTAAGTTGATTGGCCTTTTTTTAAATCCTGTTTCCTTTAAAGAAGAGAGAAACCATAAATGAAGGTCCCATTCCTCTGCTCCCAGTAGTTATGGGATCTGCTGGCAGAAATACTGCTTCTGAAAGTGGTAACTCTGATTTCATTGCACCACTTCTAAAAGCTAAATAGTTTTGGAAGTAGTTTATGCTTCTGAAAGTTATACTTTGAATGTAGTTTGTGGTGGGAGAAGTAGCAAATCATGGCAGTAACTCTTGAAGGGGAAAGAATCACTTATAGTGTTGACATACCTTAATGTTTACTTGTATGATCACTTTTGCTAAAGAAACAGTAATTAAAACTGCTTAATGGCTCATGCTGTTTGCTGCACAGAAATTTCTTTAAATGGATATCATATTCATACTGAGAAGTTCTTGCCTCCTTTTTCTCTTGATTGCATTTTATAAAGTATGATCGTCATCTTGTGTATGACAAACCAAGGTATCACCTGTAGTGTCTCTACATACATTTGGGGTAAGTACTTATGATAGTTAAGGTGCTATTGATCACACCTTCACGTAGCACCAGTTTTAGACTGTGGTGGCATTTACAGCATTGCAATGAGTATCTGGGCTCCACTGTTTTAAGTACAGCATTACATTGATTTATAGAGCAAAGGCAAGAAGGGGTGATGAATCATACAGATTGACTTCCTATATGTCATGAGCTCTTACACTTGTTTAACTTTGTTTTTTATTCTGGTAATTCTAGCTAAAGCAGATATTCAACAAAATCATCCAGTTTTGAGGCTGCACTGGGAAGAGATAGCTTCCACTACTTTCTGGATTGTCATCTTCATCGGAGTGCACAAGGGTTGCTCTGTGTGTAGGGTTAGTGAAGGAATAGTTCCCACTCTGAAGAACCTATGGCTTATGTAGATAAAGCAGATGAAATGGGGTAAAAAGGAAGGTCCTGTCTTACAGATGGCAAAATGGACTCAGAGGGAAATTCTGACTAGCTCAGAGGATCACACGGGAGGGTCTGAAAGAGGCTGAAAATGACGTTGTGTCCTTTGTGACAAACACTAGTGCTTTAACTGGAAAATGGTCCTTGCTGTCCTATGCAAAAAACAAGCTGGAAATAAGAGGGTAGGTTAGGCTTCTCCTCCTGACTGCCAGCTACCAGGTGGTAGACGGTGGTTTACAGGACTAAGAGCTTCTGTTGCTAAATTTTTTTATATATCATTCAAGAGGGTGAAATTTATAAGAATCACTTTTGCTATGCATTACAAGGGAGAAATGATACTTAAAAGGCTGAATTAATGTAATAGAAAAATTCAAACCTGTACTGTTCCTAAAAGCGATCTGGTCATGCTGGTGAAATCTAAGATCATTTGTATGCACAGGAAGATTTCCAAAATACATTTTGCATCAGTCTTGCTCAGTACACTGTTGCTTTTTTGCCTGGTAAGTCACTATAGAATAAGTTGTACCCTTAGCAGGAGCACAGAAGTGGCAGGTCAGCGCGCCCACTGCCCAGGGGCAAAAGCAAGGCTGTGGTAGCTTAGCTCTTGCTGATGGAGGGAAACCTGAAATTACCAAGGTGTTTACTGCAACCTTAAGCTGTGTAATTTTGAAGTTATAGCCAGTGCTCAGTACTGATGTTTTAGACCCACTCCTTTCAGATTTCACAGAGCAGAGATTCAGCACGAAGTTGGACTTGGCCTATCAGTGGCAGAATTTAAAACAACCTCTTAAATACTGTTTCTCTTCAGAGTTTTATAGGCAGGGTAGATGTATTGGAAATGCCTACTCTTCAACAACCACGTAAGCTCAGCTCTGTTGGCTTCCCAGTTCGCTGTGGTCAGCAGTCACTTGAAGAGAATGTTTTATTTCTGCTAGGGAACTATTGATGTAGGTGAGAGAGAAGTGATGAATGAAATCCCTTGCCAGCACTGGCAGGAGAAGCGCTGCAGCTGCAGAGCAGGCAGAGGAGCACGGAGAGCAGCCTCTGCTTTTGCTCTTCTCTGCGGTCTTCAGTCTTTTCCACTGGTGACGCTGGTGTTCAGCCTGTGCAGCGACTGAGGTGTTCGACTGTGAGTTGGGGGCTGGTTGGTGTACCTCTTGCTTTTAGCCATTTGCAAGTTTGAAGCTGGCTATTAGAAGATGATTGTGGGAATTTTTATCCTACTCCAGATTCAGTCAAGTGACCCAAAGGTGAAAGTGTCTCCCTTCAGTACCTAATTCCAAACTACTGCTGCTTCCAGTAGAGATGATAGATACTAACAGATGTCTCGCATTTTGTTTTTTTTTTTTTAATGCAATGCTTACTTGGCCCATGGTAGAGCTAGATATGGAGATTTTCCAGTGGAAAAAGAAACTTGAAGCAGCACCCATGGCATTATTGTGTATAGTATGTTTATAGCTGTGGATTTCAAACATTTTAACCAACTACAGGTGGCTTTTGGTAATTTGAAAGGAAGACAAGTCCGGCTTTTGAACCATTCCTCCCTATCTCCTGCCCCTGTTTTCTTGATCATAGGATTTCATAGGCTGAGAAATACTTACTGATTTATTTGCATCCAAGTCAATTAAGCAAAATGGAAGCATGGCTATTTTAATAGTAATTTCAGTTTACATTATGTTAAAACATCTTTGTTGGTAGCAAGCATTGCAAGAACACGGATCTGGAGAGGACAGTGGGAAGTGTGTGGGTGCATGTCTGTGCATATAAGTTGTTTTAGGGAAAAGAAACCAATTAATTTTACAAGAAGGCTAATTAAAAATTCTTTGTGCAGCAGCTCTTTATCTTTTCTCTCTGAAGTAATGTATCTTTTCTCTCTGAAGTAATAGACCAAAATTACATAATTGCCTTAATTTTGGCCTGAGAGGGAATTATCATTTGGAATGAAAGTGGGATGTTCCTTTTCTCAGTTAAAACTTGGTTAAATTTTAGTCTTGGAGAAACCACTTTAATGAGAAGAAATGTGAACCCTTGTAAAGCCTGGTTTGTAATGCTAGTAATGTCCTTCGTTAGAGTTGACCTGGTGTATGATCCTTTGTCTGGCTGGCACTGGGCAGGAAATGTACTTTAAATTTTTAACGTACCAAAGAAATCTTTGATTACTGTTACAGTGGATCATCAAAACCACAAAACAAAAAAAACCCCAAGGTATAGTCACCCAGTATTTCTATAAACAATCAAAATAAGTTGGATTTCAAGGCACAGAATTCCTCCGGGGAAATGGCAAAGAATAATTTATTGGAGAAGTTTGTATTGGAGACACTTTGGGTTATGGGGGAGGAGTCCTCATTGAATGGTAATGGTAAATATTCATTTTTATTTGGTTTATGTTAGCTATTTTAAGTTTTCAAAAATGCTTAGATTGTAGATGCTTGAATGGAACATTTTGCTTCTTTAATTGTATGTATGTGAACAGTACAGTTGACAGCAAATTAACATTGTCTATCCTTAAATACTTGCAAATATCATGGAAAAAGCACATTGTGGATTCTTTTGATTTGCCTTAAGATTTAAGGAGTCTCTTGGGTCTGCTTGCATTACACTTCATAGCTTTTCCCTGTAGCCTGAAAGCTAAAATTATTTCTTTTCTTCCCAAGAAAAAGTCTAGCCTCTTATGGGTGAAAACAGAAGCTGAGGCCTCAAATACAACCCCTCACCAACTGTGCAATTTAAAAAAAGTCTTATATGTTGGAATGTATTAAAATTTAAAACATAACCATACATGACCAGAGTATCTAAACTCGCTGTTCTGCTGATTTAGTTATTTTGAACTGGCCATACATAGCATATTTTGAACTGGCCATACATAGCAGTCTTCAGGGGCTGGCAGAGTCATACTTCACAGTAACAAAGAATTGAACTTCTGCGCTTTAGTGTGCCATTAAGCTGCAGTCTCACGTTTCAGTGCCTGGGAATTGATTTACTGATTTGATTTTTTGAGACATATGGTGGTAATAATAATAACAACACTGTATAAGCATTATTTAAAAATACAGTAATATACTGGTGTTGGATCTTTGGCAGGCCTGCACTGAAGTGCACACAAACTACCATCGTTTATTTAAGTTTAGTCTCATCCAATTTTAAACAACTGGAAATCAATACTGTTTGCAGATATCGGTGGCTAGATTGGAGAAAGGAGTCAAGTGGCATTGTTGCTAAGATCACATTGTACAAGAAAACACAAATGTATTCATTTTATGTATGTTCCTCTTTTGTCTTTCTTTGTCAGGATCTTTTTGTATATTGTACAAAGACAGGCTTTTTATTGTTATGACTGTGGTATGTGTGTCCTATGTAAAATGCATGTGTTTGCAATTTTAATGTAGAAATAGAAGATGAACGCTTATGAAGTCCAGTGCGTTTTTTGATGCTGGCTGAGGTATGGATTGACGCAGACTTTAAGCCTGTTAGAGTCAACGAATGCTGTTTTTTCCTTTCAGATATGTGTCGCAAAGATGTCTACACGGAACTGCCAGGGAATGGATTCAGTGATCAAACCTCTGGATACAATTCCTGAGGATAAAAAAGTCCGGGTTCAGAGGACGCAGAGTAGTTTTGATCCATTTGAGAAACCAACTAATCAAGTGAAGAGGGTTCATTCGGAGAACAACGCTTGCATTAACTTCAAAACTTCATCTGCAGGGAAGGAATCACCTAAAGTCAGGCGGCACTCCAGCCCCAGCTCTGTAAGTCCACGGTCCTGACACCTGCGCATGTACCAAATGGTGAAATTAGTAACACCAAATAAATGTTTGCTTGCTTAAGAAGGAATTATTACTTGGAAACAAAACAAAAAGCTCATGGCTGCTATTACAGATGTTTCCCATATATATGTATTTGTAGTGTTGTGTATAAAATAGAGTAAGAAAATAAACTTGAAAAATAATATATTTTGAAATTTCATCTCAGGTATTAGCTAGGGTATCTTATGGGATTTCTAAGCATTTTCCTCTCCTGATCCTGGTATAGCATGACAGCTGCTATAATGTTTATGCTGCAAATTTTGCAGAGAGTTGCTTATTTGTGAAGAGGAATTCTTTCCCATGAAGTTTAGGAAACCACATGAATTGCCTTTTTGATTTTTAAATTTAGGTTTTAGAGAAACAAATCAGATTTGACAGATTTTGTTGACATTTTAAAATTCTCTTTTTAAAATCAAGTAGTAAAAATAACATTTATTTCCATGTCAGAAACTATGTGTGTGAGAGAGAGAGAGAGAGGAGACTGAAACAACTGAGAAGAGCTTGGCAATACATCATCACTGTTGTTTTATTCTCAAGTATTTTGAAAGAAACTAGATAAATAAAATGTCATATCTTTCATGAATAATGCCCAGAACAGATTTCCCCCAAAAGACTTTCAAAATTATTGAAAAACTATTTCTGTTATGCTTTGGCAAGAAAAATCCATAATAATGTGACCTTTTGAGTTGAAGACTACAGATCTAAGCAGAATGGATGTAACACTTCAAATCTCAGTTGGCGTGAAATAATTTAAAAGGTTGATTGCCTTTTCTTTTTTCTTTTCTTTAATTTTTTTGTTTTATTCTATCTTCTGGATATTTTCTGTCCCCCCTACAGAAGTCTGACTGAATTCTGTCAGACTTCTAAGAAGATTTCTTCAGAGAAGAGACAGACATTCATTTTCTGTAGATGAGCTTTGTTTAACCCATGTGAATTTAACGGATAAGATGTCATGCCTCCAGGGGACTGTCCTTTTTAGAAAAGGTTACATTTTAAAATGTAACCATCTGTAGCAAAAAGAAATTTGCTTTATCATCATTGCCTGGCATTATGTAGCTCCTGCCAGAGATGTCTCTGACGTGTTCCAGATGAGTCCATAACAAGGAGTTCTTACCATAAAACTTTAATAATCATTAAGGATGGATGGAGCAGCTTGCACTGTGTGTGTGCCTGATTATTCTTTGGCACTACAACTGTCAAGTTAAATGACTTTTTTTGAAAGTCTTTCCTTAAGTTTTTTTGTCGTATTAATTCGCTCCCCATCTCTTCAGTTCTTACCTTGTTCCTCTTAGAAACTATTACTAATTCCCATTAATGCTTTATATACTTCTTTTCTATTAGAACTGAAGGGTTTTATTTGCTCTGCTTCCCTAATTTTGAAGCAGCCTTTTTTCGGAATGGTGTTATTGGCACCTTGTTCTTTTCCAGAGGGCTGGTACTCTACTGTGTCCATGCAATCTCCCACGATCCCAGTATTTTCTTACATAAATGATGTTCATGCTTCCTCCTCTAGTATGCTGCTGGGTAGAGTCCTAACTAAACATACGCTTTTGGTAATCTTCTCCCATGCTGACTCACACAGTCTTGCTGGGGCCATCTCGTGTGTTAAAGTAGGTGCATAGGAATTTCCTGAAATACAATTCTTATTTCTCAACTTCCTGTAATTCTCCCTGATTTTTATAGCTCTGTTTGGTGAACTCAGTTCTTCCTTCTGCTTGGAGGCATTGTTAGTCATTTCTAACTCTTCCTCACAAGGAGTGATCTGAACAGCACCTGGCAAGGCATAATTTGTGGAATAATGTCAGTGGCCATGTCAATGAAGAGGGATGAGCAGAACTTCACAGCAAAAGGTAGTGTTAGCCCTCTGCTGATTGCAGGTCACACCTGGTCCTGCCCAGCAGACCAAAGTTCAGATGTCCAAGGCAGAGATACGATCAAGCTGCTCCACTTCCCCCAGAGTCTGAATATGTTGCCTCAGGCAGGACATGTTCTGATGCACATTTCACTGAGCATTTGTCTGTGTGGTTAGTTGCAGGAATTTGTCATTCTCTGGTTTTGAATTACACTTGAATTGACGAAGGGTTTTGGGTTTCATTTTTTTTCTAGTCCTGATGTTGTATATCAGATGCCCTTGCTGCTTCCTCTTCTGATCATTATTTCTTTTTCTTCCATGTCAGAGGACTGCTACATATTCTCCCTCCAAGTTATAACTTGATTCGCTAGAAATTTGTCCGCTGTATAGATTATACCAGTCTGAATGGGCATTTCAGTTTCTGTAAATATTCTTGAGCATGCTGTGCCCTCTGGTTCATACTGGCTACAGTTGTGTGGCTGTGTTTCAGTTTTGGCTCTGCTTTCTGTAAGCTTTGTTTTAAGATACTCTGATAGATGTATGCTACCTTCAGTCTGCACTTTCTACACTTGATTAGTGGAGGAACTGAATTAGAGATAGGTTTCCGTTTAGTCTCTTCTCTGTCACATTGCATTGCACTTTTTCCCCCCCTTCTTTTAAACATAAGAACACATCTATGGGTGTGATTTCCAAGCTGTTTAAGCTGATTGAAATTGGGTGTTGTTATGGAATGAAATTTCCAGCAGAACAGACTTACACTTTTATCACATCAGAATAACGGATAATATTCACCTTGGAGGTGGTGAAGTAGGTGTTTGCCTTCCTGCGCATCACCTGTCGGCCACTGTTAGAAGAAGGGTCTTGACAAACCTTTGCTCTGATCCAACCTAACACAATGTATATGTGTATATATACATATATATATATTATACATGTATGTATATAATATACATGTAGCTATAGTTGTGTGTACTTACCTATCTAACTATATCTATTTTTCTAAAATTTTTTGCCGAGTCTTTTGCCTATTGAGGGAAGAAACTTGCTTTTTTTTTACTTGATTTGACTCTAATTCTCTGAAAGTTGTGTTTGAGATCCACGCTTTTTAGGCATCTGGTCTTATTTATTTTTCTCCAGTGCAAGGTGAAATGTTATTGTATTCATTGTACACATTTTATACACTAAAATAGCACTTTTGCACAGTATGTAAATAGAATATTGCAAGTTTTATAAGCTAGCCATCTGCTCAAGATTCAGTTACATAGTGATGCACACCAGTTTGTTCTCTTTGAATGGCTTAAGATCCATGGCAATGAATTCAAATGTCATGCTATGGTATATGTACTACCTTTCAGTTACTTTTTAAAAAACTAAATGCAGCAAACCACTAAGCTTCTGCCAACTCACATAAATGTAAAAAATTAATTTGGATAAAAATAATTCAATAAGCAATGCTTTCCTGCATTGACTGCGCTCTTTTTGGGAGAGCAGCCTCTTTTCTGTTTATGTAATTTCTATTAATTTTTGGCCCTTTTATATGCAACTTTCCCCCAAAAAAGTGAAAGCAAAAAGCACGAGCATTGTAAATCAGTTGCATAAGAAATCTAACTTTAACACAGACAGTAAAGTGAGATTTTTGTCTACAAGTTAGGCATCATTTCTGTCTGCCTAAACACTTGGTGCGCAGTTCTAGCCTGTCTTCAGGCGTATGCAACCTTCTCTGGTTTTAGGAACCTATTAATTACTAGGGTAACTGCATCCTTCCTGGTTTTTATTGAGGTAAGATAATTTCAGAGCTCAATGTAGGGAGCGGATTTTTCTTTTCTGGCACAAGGGAAGCTTTAATAATCGTTAACCTGGAGGATACTCTCTACACGATAAGGCAGGTAAAATGTGGCAGTTGGTCCAGCTCCTGTGCTTTAATAACCTAGAGAACAAGTAAACAGCTTTAAAGACTGCATCCAGCCCTTTCACAAAGAGCTCTATGTTTGCTCATGTTCAGGTTGCTCCTAATTTATGGCTGTGTGCTAAAGGGTTATAAAGATGCCAGCAACAGGATGGGATCAGGTGATGGTACAGCTCAGATTATTGCTGGGTTTGGATTCTTGAACATCTTTGTATCCCTTGAACATTGCCCTAGAAAACAGTCCAACTTGCGAGTTTTAAAAAAGAAGGAAAAAAGTGTGATCAAATTGACCTATTATTGTACATAGCACAAAAACCTTAAGAAAGGGGACTAATTACTGTGAAAACTTGCATATGGTTTTGTAAAAGAAGCTTTACCATTGTGTTAAAGAAGACAAAATATAGATTGGTTAAAAAAAAAATATCTTCAGTTCTTGTGATTTAATCTCAGTTAGGCCTCTTGGCCTACCTTACACTTTCAAGTTCTTCTAGCAATGAATTTATTTCGGAGGCATATAACAAAACAGATCTTTAGTTTTGATTTTCAGTGAACATAGTATTTCTCCCTTGAGGATAATTTTATATTGAAGTTTAATATCCTGCAGTTCAAAAAAAAAAAAAAAAAATGTCTGTTTAAAACTTAGGCTCGGGAGTGTGCCGGTTAAGTGTGACATTCACAAGCTGTTTTGCGGTTATGAAAACTGCATGAGAACATAACCCACACAGCTTCTATAAGAATAGTCAGGTGATTTTCAGTGTAATTTTCCATTAAAGCTTTCTTTACTACATAGATTTTTAAAATTTTCAAGAAAGAAAGGTATTCACATGGCAATGTAGTGCAAGGACTCATACTGCAAGATCTTGAATTAAACCTGTTGTCCCTCCTACAGTCTGTTTCAATGAAATGGCTATTTGAAATGACCTGGTCAGAAAAGACAGCTTCCTCTCATTTCTTTTTCTCTCTGATATTTTTAATACTCTTATGTCAGTTTGAGATACTAGCTTCCTCTGTTTCTGTATTCAACATTTTGGCATTTCAACTCTTTCTATCCTTGTTACTATCATCTGTATTTCCTTAACCAGGGGGGAAAAAAATAGCTAATCTTGGTTACTGTAAGCTGTGCTATTAAAGATGCTCATTCCCCGTGCTCAGTGGTGCTCTTAGACTAATCTTGCACTGGGAAAAATGTAGGCTAATAATAAGAAAACTACCTTAATGGAAACTATTTTCAAGGAAAGTGAAGCATAAAGACAAACAAGTAAATCTCCCAGTGGGTTTCCTGAAGGGAAAGACGTGCACTCTTCTGCGCTCCAGTTGCCAATGTCCTCTTGGGGATAACATGATCCACCACAACCTGTGCTGACTTTCACAGTGACTTGGGATTATGTTCAATTCTTCAGAGGCATGAGGACCTTTACTCCCTTCTGTCTTAGTATTTCATCTATCTTTCCCATTTGAGTTCTCTGGAAAATTTCTCCCTAGCATGAAAATTTGCTTTTCAGTGCTATTTACAGTGATGTAAATTTCTGGCTGGCTGGTTGTTTACTGCTTATTTAACTTTTTGCCCATTAAATTGTTCAATCTTGGTCACACATGCACCTGTGTTTTGTTTTTGTCTTAGCTTTGAAAGTTCTTTTTTTTTTGCAGCAAATACAAAGCGCTAACCCTGAGCAACAGGCTTCTTGATGCCTAAGTAGTCCCACCAATGTTCAGTATATACAAGTCTGTGTGGCCAGACTAGAGATCTGTGTGGCTGTAAGGCCTTTGGCTTATGTCCAACAAATCATGGTAAAATTTTCATAGAAAAGATTTGAAGACTTATTTAACTAGAGAAAAAATTCACACATTCAGTAAATAACCACTTTTCAGACGTGGCAAAGATTGTCCTTTTATCACAGTCATGTTATGTTGTGACATATTTTGGTTGACAGCCGGCTGAATGTGAGCCAGCAGTGTGCCCAGGTGGCCAGGAAGGCCAATGGCATCCTGGCTTATATCAGGAATAGTGTGGCCAGCAGCAGCAGGGAAGTGATCGTGCCCCTGTACTTGGTGCTGGTGAGGCCGCACCTCGAATCCTGTGCTCAGTTTTGGGCCCCTCACTGCAGGAAAGGCGTTGTGTTGCTGGAACATGTTCAGAGGAGAGCAACAAAGCTGGTGAGGGGTCTGGAGCACAAGTCTGATGAGGAGTGGCTGAGAGGGCTGGAGTTGTTTAGCCTGGAGAAGAGGAGGCTGAGGGGAGACCTTATCATCCTCTACAACTACCTGAAAGGAGGCTACAGCCTCCAGAGGGAGTTAGTCTCTTCCCTGAAGTAACAGACGATAGGATGAGAGGAAACTGTGAAGTTGCACCAGGGGAGGTTTAGACTGGATATTAGGAAAAATTTTTTCACCAAAAGGGTTGTCAAGCATTGGAACAGGCCGCCCAGGGAAGTGGTTGAGTCCCCACCACTGGAGGTATTTAAAAGACGTGGTGCTTAGGGTCATGGTTTAGTGGTGGGATGGCAGGGTTAGGTTAGTGGTTGGACTCGATGATCTTAAAGGTCTTTTCCAACCTAAACAACTCTGTGATTCTATGTTGGTGTTTTAGAGGGTTAAAAAGCAGTAAGGAAAAGTAAGAAGAAAGGAAAATTAATAGTGGTAGAAGTATTGTAATGTTAGATCTTCAAAAAGTAGCTTTGAACAAACATTTATCAAAATATGTGTGTTCAGCTAAAATTAGCTGAAATTCAGCTAAAATTAATACTTTTTTTCTGTTGAGAAATCTTGTCTGGGTCAAATTGGAGGATTGCACCAGCTTTCTAAAATATAGGGGGACTTCTTGCAAGTCTGCTGCCTGTGAGATATGTCAGTGGCTGATGCAAGCTGTACATCTGATGTGCTCTGGATATGTCTCACTTGCTATGTGTATTTTAGTCAACTACATCCTAGGTAAAATATGGGACTCTTGTGACTCAACAAACACAAATTTCTCGTATATGTATTCCCATGTATTTTACAGGAAGGAATAAAATACTTTAAAAGGAGAAATTATACTTAAAAGTGAATTCTCTATATTTTATTTTAATATTAGCATTTGTTAAAAAATTGGTACTATAATCTTGCTGTAACAAGGCATATTTTTTTAACAGAAATGATTGTTATCTGAATAACAAAATTCATGGCCATGAAGCTGAAAAAATAACTATATGAAAAGGGGATTGCAAGAATAAAGTAGGCTGAAATGATTATTATTTTCAGCAGTCACATGGAACTTCAGATTATTGAGATCTCTTCCATAGCCCTTTATTTAGATCCCTTTAAGCTTGAAACTTAAATTTTGGGAAGTTACATATTTTTGCATTATCTCAGTCAGTCTTTGCCTTCTTTATAATTCAGAAATAAAAGGAAAGGTAAGAAGTGTCTGAACTTCTTACCTTTATAAGCAATTGGTAATTGTAAGTTTGAATTAATGTGTGAGAATTCATTTAGAAAAAAAAAATTGAGAAAGTGTTGGGGAAATAGTAAATTTTTTCCTTCATTTTCTAAAGAAATTGCATGAGCTGAGTGAGATCTGTCTTGGCGTTCCATTAAGAAATGTCATGCAAATTAGTTTGCAACGTCTTCTGCTGCCTAGGGTTTATTTAAATTTTTTTCTGGGAAATCCTCTGAAGCGCTTTTCTATACCAGATACCTTCAAAAATCATAAGCCTTTTAACATTTCAAATGCCAGGAAAAATAATGTCCATTTTCACAAAGGGCAGATCTAATAGTGTGAGAACACGGGCAATCCCATCTAGCAATGCCGTTGGAATCGAGCTGAGCTCCACTGCGGAAATGCTGTAACCAGGCAAGAGGAGGGTGTCAGCCACATGGTTTTACTGCGTACGGGGCAGGCCGTTGTTAACGGCTTGGGTTTCTGGTTGTGTTTCTGATCTGCTCTTCTCCAGCATGAGCAGGCACCGCACAAGTGATGCGGGCCGCTCGGGGAGGGTGGCAGGTCAGCCTTACTGCTGCAGGGCTGAGCCCTGGGGCACTGTGTGGGGTTGCGCCCGAGGACAAGAGAGTTGAAACCAGCACCTCTTCTGTACCATCAGGAGTGAGCTCTCCTCCTGGTCCCACCATGAGGTTTTAGCATGTTGCCTGTTCTCATTGAGGACGCAGCAGCTTCCAGGAGGAGAATGAGTCAAAAGGCATGACCTTAAATCCATGCTTCTGGCACCTGGAGTACGGAGAAATGAGCTTGAGGTTGTAGGAATAATTACTGTTGATGATTTACTGTGTGGTAATGGATTAAAGGCATCCTGTTTCCTGTCAAGATCTTAAGGCATTACAAGTTGTTGTGACCTTTATATTATGGTTTCCAGCGGTATAAAATAAAAGTAAATCTCAGTGTGAAAATAGGAATGGGTGTGAAACACATGTATAGACTTTGTCCTTTTTCTTCCTCGCCCTATGAGGAAACCAACAGTGAGTGAACCATTCACTGTTAACTGGGGCAGCATTTCCACTCCAAACAAAGCTGCTCACTGTGTGTTCACTGCAGCCTGCAATTTGGGAAATACTTTGCTATCCCTCTTCATTATATGGGAGACACTGAAATATTAAACCACTTTTTTTCTGTAGTTTTGTGATGTTGCATTAGTCCATAATTGGATACTTAAATGAAAAAGCTACTTGAATAAATATTTTAATCACCTCTATTAGTAACATCTGTAATAAAACTGATTAAAAAATCCCCCCCAAATTTCATTTCTAACCAAGCAGAATGCCTTTTTAAGCACAGATTGGGAGCCAAGAATAAATATACTATTTTTATACTATCTATAACGAAATGGTCCAAATAATGTGACAGGAAAGAGATCTGAGGCTTCCCATGTGACATATTTTTCTCAATTTATTCATATTTAGGAATGGGATAGCAAAATAATAGGTCGTTCTGTCTATTGGAGGGAGATGAAAGGGCTCAATTTTGCAAACATACATGTGTATATCCTGATACCATTCAATAGAAAGCTGGGATGTTAATCTCAAAAAAGGGGTATATATGCCAAAGTGCCAGAATTATGGCTTAGGACAAATATAGAATTGTTGAGTAAAGAGAATTTTTGTATTTTCTGGCTAATGGTTAAATGAGTGTAGTGGAGGGGTATGAGGTACCAAGTCATCTTGACCTGGGATGCTCGTGTCTGTTTAAATAGGAGTATTTTTTAGGCTCAGTTGATTTAAAATTTTCGACTGTGGTTTTAAAGGAATTTACACACAGATGTGTCCTGCACTATAATGTTGTCTCCTTTCAAAATAACTGAAACTTGAGCACTTTTTGTAAATTGGGCATAAGATCCTAAATGTGAGTGTACACTGTGTGCAGCTGCGCATGGCTTAGAGTCTCCCAGTTGAATTCAACCCTAAACATGCTGGATTTGCTTGGCTGCTTTTCTTCATAGCATTATAACCAGAGTAATAACAAATCAGGCCCCGCATCTGATTTGAGCATCAGTTCTGACCCTCTAAAATTTCTGCTCTATACTCTTTTGGTTGGTTTAGGTACAGGATATCTGAGTGCTGCAGCATGAAATACAAGTAGATAATGCTGGGGGCAGTTGAAGGTCAGTTTTTTGCAGTGTCCTTCTGGTCTTGGAGGGAAAATAAAAAGCCCTTGCCTTACAGACAACTGGAAAATGGGCAACTATGGGAAAATGGGATATAATTCAAAAAACTCGAACATTTTCCAAGAACTTCATCAGGAATTTGTGTACAAAAATGCTTATCTGCAATGCTTCCAAGTACTTATTTTTGTAAAAGTTAGATACTACATTGCATCATTTGTAATAGCATTGTTTCATAGAATAACAATCTGGAAACATAATTTATGTAATACTGTTCCTCATAATACATCTCTCTCTCTCTCTCTCTCTGAATTTTTTAATATCATCTTTGCAAATGAATCATTTTCATGTCAGGTGAATTTTTGGTTTTGCAGTGTTCTGGTGTTCTCTGTTAGGAATGTGTAAAAGTGGGACAAGTACCAGTCTCTTCCAAAGGCCAGCTGAGATATCTGGCCCTTCGAGCAAGAATCAGCGCTTAGCTTGGTTCAATTTTAGACCTCTCACTTAGGCTGCAGATATTAAGGCTACACTACAGAATTTTATTTATATACATGTTATTAAAAGTATGGGGTGATTATAACCATAGGCTGAAGACTATAAATATAATTCAGAAACAAGGTACTCTTTTTAAGTGTGTAGTATTTTGACCACTGCCTGAACAATGCTTGATGAACAGGGGTGGGCTTTAGTCTAAAAAATAAAAAAAAAAATTAATCAGTTCTTTTAATCTGATTTTCTAGGGCAGATTAAGACTGTTGCTTAGATCTCTTAAAAAAGATAAGCTGGCTTAGTTGTTAATGATCTTTTTCCCTGTATGAAGTGATATATGTGAAAAATAAAAGAGAAACATCTCTTTGATTAAGAACAAAATCCTTTTGATAGTTCCAGTGATGTAAGTATATGGTTGATATCGGCAACCACCATCTGGGGTGTTGAGTGATGTTTGTTTGAGTAGCCTATTATATTGTTTCATTAGCTCTGCTATCAATTTTTTTTTTATTGTTGGCTGCTGAAAACATGCAGGTCTATGAGTTTTGATAATGATGTTTGCTCTCTAAATGCTGAATCAAAGCAGTTAACATTGTGGGTGCAATATATGCTGAAAAGTCATCTTTTATTGTTTTGTTTAGCCTACAAGCCCCAAGTTTGGAAAAGCAGACTCATATGAAAAACTGGAAAAACTAGGGGAAGGATCCTATGCTACAGTGTACAAAGGGAAAAGCAAGTAAGTGGTGTTTTTTTCATTTAGTTTTGTATGTAAATGAAGATAAGCAGAAGGTATTAACTGATGTTGCTGCACTTGTACATAGACCCCCATGAATGAATGCAGACTGCTACTGCCTGCCATGTGCTCTAGTGAAAGAGGCCGAGACCGTATTGCATAGGTAACATACTACCTTCACATCAGAACAAGATGAGATCCCATCTTGTTCATCTGATGTTTTGTTTGTACTTTAAGGTTGTACTACTTTCTCAATATCCATATCAAATTACATGTAAGATACTTAACTTTTAGGGTCAAGAGCACAATATACTGTCAAGTAGATTTCTCTGGTGAACTGAGAGCAACGCTGAGTATATGCAATGAGTTTGTTAGTCTTTTGTTTGTCATTATTAAAAAGCTTGAACAAAATAACATGAAGGGAAAGAATGGAATTTGGACTACTCTGAGTTCAGTTTGTTTACAAGTGCTTATTTACAGTTGTTGCAACTACTCTACCTCAAAATAATCTACTGTATACATGTCAAATATTTATTGTTTTCAGCCACTTTAAGATTATTTTTCGCATCTTTTTTATCCCCAATGCTTTAAGTGCTTCTATATTGTATAAAATAACTCAGTAAACACATAAAATATACTTCTTGAGCTAATGCTTCAGTTGAGATTTATCTTTCATCAGTGTCTTGCGCAAGTTCATATATTTAATCAAGTTTTCATAATCAAATTTTCAATAATAATAAAACAGTTCTGAGAGAGGGATTGGGTATATGCAATATCTCTATTTAAAAACTTTGTCTAGTGAATGATAGATGAGGCAACTTACCATTCTCAGCAGAGATAATACCATGACAGTCATGGGACAGAATAACCAGTGAAACAAGGAAATACATGTTAACATTTTCCAGGGTCATTAGGTTAGGTAGGTACTGATTTTTTTTTTTTTTTTCACTGAGTATTTGTAATAAAACAGAATGAGAGGTGTCCTCATCTCTCAGTAGCTTTGGGATTGATGAGCATAATGACAGCTGATATGAATAAAAACATGTTCTAAATGTAAAAGAAGCATTTATACATCTGCCATGCCAGTGCACGTATCATCTTTCGCTGGCAGCTTTCTTCAAGCAAATGCAGTTGTGTTGTATTGTTAATGGTTCAGTTATGCATCACCAGAAGTTCCAGACATTATACGTATGCAAGCTTTTTATTGGGCTCTACGTAATATGAGAAAACCATAGATTTCAGCTTGTGCTTTATTACTAAAACCCTTTAAAAATCACAGCATGTATCTGGTGATAGTTATCCCATATGCCTTGGCTTTCAATAAGACTGAGGTAAGGCAACAGGGTTGCTGGATGTCCCGTCAATCAGTGGAACAGACTGAAAGTTAAAATAAAGGCAAAGTGCTTCCCTGAAACTATTTCATTCAGAGGTGATTTGTGAACGTGTTAAGAAACATAGATTGGTTAGAAATATTAATTTGTTTTAGTAGAGCTGACTGCAGATCTGTAAGAAATACTTCAGTGATTTTAATGGTAGTTGAATAATAAATTGAAATTACTGGGCTCTCTGCATTCTCCATTATAAATAGCAAGCTCTGAATAAGTAGTGTGAATTATAACAATTATATATAACTTCATTCTACTGCTTCGTAACATCTTTTTCAAGGTCTTTAAAATGTATTTTGAGAAAAGTGTGTGCAACCAGAGTGTGGATAAGAATGCGTATGCAGAGAATATTCCTAATGTAATAGTCTTTTACCACCTTAATTTTGTTTGGCTTACTTTTTTTTCTCTGCTGGCAACTGAATAATTCCGGTATTACACAGCACTGTCCAGATTCAGCACCTCCAGTCCAGACTTCTGTTTCTTGAACTAGAGAAACAGTTGAACTTCTTCACAGCAGGAGGAGGTTATTCCTTAAGAACAGGGGAACACTACAGGGGTTATCTGCTATTTCTAAAGGAGTTGTTGGTTGAGATAATGCAGCCCTGTTACCTCTTCTGTCCCCATGACAAATTGAATAATCTGTGGCCTAGATGATATCCCCAAAGAAGAGAGCATCGCTGCTACGACACAGTATTGGAGAAGACCAATGGATGGGGGCCCAAATGGGAGATGGGCCAGTGTTGGCTTTGGCCATTCCATGAGAGCCTAACTTCGCTGCTGCAGAAATTTTTTCTAGCACCTGATGTAGGTACATAGGGTGAGACTGTGGTGTACATCACTGTGTTCCCCTAGCTACAGGCTCAGTGAGAAGAAAAATGAGCAAAATACATCAAAAGAGAGCTGTTTGTTTTGGCAGTTTTGACTGCTGAAGGATTAAGCCCTCATGGCATACTGCAGAATGCAGACATGTTGTTTATGTGGAAAAGCTGGTAAGACTTGTACAACAAGTGCATTTTGGTCAGATTTTTGAGAATCCTTAACTCTCAACCAACTCTAATACTTGGCTTTCTCATTTTGCCAAAATGTTTCTGAGATGTGTCCTTAACTGTAGGGGAGGATGGAGAATTTAAGATCAGCTTGAGCTGGTTTGGATGACGCTTTGTACTCAGAATTATTATGCTTAATATTTATCACCAGCTGCATGTGGCAAGTAGTGGGGTTTGGGTTTTTTTAAGTGCATTACCTGAGATACATTTCATCCTTTGAAATGATTTTCCCTGCTGATCATAATGATGGAATAAAAAATTGATGATCCTAGCTTACTAATTGATAAGACCAAAGATACTTACCTGTCTCCATAGACACTAAATCAGCCATTCCTTTCCCAAAATTTGAAGTAATGTGTGCAGTAACTTGTTTTCAGGCTTTACAACTTGGAGCAGGGTCAGTGGTACCAAGCCCTTGCCTTCCTATCAAACTGATTAATTTTCTGTCTGTTTGAGTATTTGTGGCAGTATCCCAGGAAAGTGAAATGAAGTGGGCTAATTTCTTTTACTGGATGATGGATTTCTCTTTTTGTAGTCAGATAAAAATGATTCCCTGGAGTGAGGCAGCAGCAGAGTGAACGGGACTGTATTACTGAGGAAAGTGAAGCAGTAATCTCTCAGGCTGGGCTTTTTTGTTTACTGGAGAAATAGCCAAGCAGCCATTTGTTTCTGGCTGACGGTTGCATCAATAGGCAAATCTGTTTGATTTCACATGTTGCACATCAGGCATGTGTAATGAAACTCATCTTGGCATGTTCATTTTCTACTTTCGATCAGGTTAGATTCTCACATGTTACTTTGTAATATAAAATCTCAAGAGGCTGCTTACTGCATGAAATTCAGACCACTTTGAAGTGATTTCTGCTTTTTTTTTTTTTAATGTAAAATTTTGGAGAAGTAGGCCTAGTAAATTACTGATAATGCTATAAAAATGATGCGAGTTCCATTGACTAACTCTAAACATTTGCCATGCAATGGGTGCAATGTAGTAGATGCCTTCTGAAGTCTTGTATCATTTTATTTTGTGGTTGAGCTGAAGAAGTGCTGTCTGTCTGTATTGACATGTATATCTTCCTCCTGCCATTGACCTTCCTTTCTTGATTATAAATTCACCTGAATGTACAGCAATGGGATCTGGCTTGATCTGTGGCACATAAATACTGATGTGAATTATGAGAGCCTGGAGACGAAGCTGGTGACAGCACAGGGAAGCTGCTGCCAACCAGAGCCCCTTACAAAGCAGTGTGGAGGCCTTTCATCCCCACACTGGGAACTCTACATATTGCACTTAAGGGAAAAAAACTGTGCTTTTGGCAATATTACGAGTTGGCATGGTTTCCATCCTCACCTCCCACTGTGTTCAATTGCCCTTCAAGGCAAAGAATTAAAAAAGATTAGCTCGGTTAAAGCGATGTGGTCTGTGACTGCTGCTTGCACAGCATGCATCTGTGTTTGGGAGGCAAACCAATGGTATGTCCAGTGCTTCTGCACCACTGTAATCTTGATCTCCTTCTTGCTTGTCCGTGTAATTTTTAGTGTACCTTTACTTTTTCTGGCACCTTTACTAAGTTGCATGTGCTCAAAGTATTGCAAAAATCTGTAGAATTTGTAACACAGAGGCCTATTAACACATTTTTACCTAATTTCCCTACTACAAAATTGTGGTCCATATCCCTTTTAACTATTAATATGAGAAATTGGTAGAGTACTGAGCAGAGCACAGTAGAAGCTGATGCTGTCAACAAGAGCTCAGAGGCTGCAGAGGTGTAGGGCAGTCCTTCAGTCAAGGTACCTCTCCTGTTTCTGTTTGAAATCCAAATTTTTTGTGTTCAAGGTGATTCCAATGCCTGCCCAAAGATGAAAGGTATTTTTTCAGGTAGCCAGGGCATTTTACGTTTATCTCCATCAAAGGCAATACCTTTTACTATTCACCTGAAATTGGTGGTTCGTGGTATAAAGAGTGGATCTTAAAGAGAAATCGTGCTTGGGAGGGCAGGCACCATGCGCACTGGCTGTGGTTTCCATGAGGTGTTATTCTTGGAGCAGCAGGGAATGTTTGAATGATCAGTGGGAACCACTTGTATTTTTTTTTGGCATGATGTATTGTAGTACGCATTATGAATGTATAGCTGACCATCACATTTAATATATACATGTTTGTGGATGGCTGCTCACAAGAAAAAGGGTGACTTAAGTATTTTGATTGTTATATTTATGATGCTGAAACCTTCACTGAGGATGACTGTCAGGGCTAATTGCTGTTCTGACTTTTTTTTAAGTTGCAGAATTTATTGTACTTGTCATGAAACCTCCATGACTGTCTCACTGTCTTTTATTTTGTTTTATGTGCAATCTATTGCAAGTGCCATAGGTGTCGGATGGCCTAAAGAACTGGCCATGGTTTTGTCTGTCATGCTGTCACTTTTTAGTCATTCTCCTAGCTTTCCTCCATACCCACGTGAGGTATTGTGTTCACATGCTCTCTTAATAGGTTTCATGTGCAACAGTCCAGTTCACAGGTAATATTTTCTTCACATTTTGGCCAATTTACTCAGACTGAATATTTCAAAATTGCTCTGGTTCGTGGTGCCTCAGTGACCTAAACTTTCTGAGCCTTTTCTGCTATTTCTTGCAAATTGTGTGAAATCAGTGTTCATCTACAAATGAAACTCTTTTCATCTGAGGATACCAGATGGCTGGAAAAGGAATATATATATTCATGGATTATGAAAAGGCACTTTGTGGTTACCTACTAGAGCTTCCCAATTTTTTTCCCCTTTGTCTCCCCCTCATTTTTTTTTAAACTGATGTGATTAACTGATTTTTGTAGGCTGCTTTTTACTATACGTTTTAAAGTTACAACATAGGTTTATAAAGAGTGTACATAGGTGCTTGAAAAATATCTCAAGCATTGTAAATCAATAATAAAAACTGTAACTTCAAGTTGAACTAGATACAAAACTAATGATAACTAGATGTTGAACTAAAATGCCCAATGATGGAAAAATTAGTAAAGTAGTGGAAGTACTAAAATAAGTTACTAAGATTCTAATTAGAAAATGACTGACTGACTGTATTCATCCCTTACTGAGTGAATTTCACAGTGTTTAAAAGAAATATTGGGAGATTTTTCCTCTATAGTCATATATATAAAGAGAACATTACAGTGTATATGCTGTGCTTCAACCTGCAAAGCAGTTTATAGAGGTGACTTAGCTTTGTTGTCTCTCATGGCAGGGAATGAAACTGAGGAAAGAAAATCTATTATATCACTTACCCAGGATTGCACAGGAAAATGTGGTAGAAAAAACTAGGATAGAACATAGTTACATTGGATGCAAGTGCTAAAAGTTATTGGATAGTAATTTATTGGCACTGACACATATATACATGATGGGAATGGTACAGCAAACACTGAAGTAATTTGCCAACTAAATGCCATTATGCACCAATGTATCTTCCAGTTAGCTGCGGAATGGCATCTCTCAGAAGATCCCCTGTGACTGTCAGTGTGCAGAGTTGTAAGAAGCCACTTTACTTATAAGTGATACCACTATGTTTGTCTTCAAATTATCTTTATATGGAAATCGGTTCTTTATATGAAAATCAAGGGGGCCCAAAGAAATGTGAGGTGCATGGAGGAGGACCGGTGCTGTGCATCGCTCTCCCTGCTGCCGGTCCCAAGTGATTGGCTTCCAGCAGGCGTGAGTCAAATGCAGCACCTGAGCTTAGATGAGCAGCTGATTAGTTTGGACTGAACAATGTAGCCTGGGAGGTAGGGATGAGGGACCTGGAGGTAAATGCTCTGATACAGCTCACCAGCTCCTGTTCAAGTGAGGGCTGCCACATTGTTTGTATGAGACTGCCTTGAGCCCTGTGAAGAACAGGATCCCTGAGTTCCGGTGACAACACTAATTAATAATTTAAATCCTTGTCGTGGTTTAACCCCAGCTGGCAACTAAGACCCACACAGCCGCTTGCTCACTCCCCCTGATGGGATGAGGGAGTGAATTGAAGAGTGAAAGTGAGAAAACTCGTGGGTTGAGATAAAGACAGTTTAATAGGTAAAGTAAAAGCCATGCATGCAAGCAAAGCAATTCATTCACTGCTTCCCATGGGCAGGCAGGTGTTCAGCCCTTTCCAGGAAAGCAGGGCTCATCACATGCAATGGTTACGTGGGAAGACAAACACCATCACTCCAAATGTCCTCCCCTTCCTTCTTCTTCCCCCAGCTGTATATGCTGAGCATGACATCATACGGTGTGGGACATCCCCCTGGTCAGTTGGGGTCAGCTGTCCTGGCTATGTCCCCTCCCAGCTTCTTGTGCCCGCCTAGGCTGCTCACTGGTGGGGTGGGGTGAGAGGCAGAAAAGGCCTTGGCTCTGTGTGAGCACTGCTCAGCAGTAACGAAAACATCCCTGTGTTGTCAACACTGTTCTCAGCACAAATCCAAAACACAGCCCCATACCAGCTACTATGAAGAAAATTAACTCTACCCCAGCCAAAACCAGCACAATCCTTCATGTCTCTCAGAACTCTTTGATCTTCTATTTTTCAGCCTTAATAAACTTCAGCACTCTGAAGTATCTTTAATCCACTGGCTTCTTCTAAAGCAAGGTAACTTTTCTTTCGGATGGAGGTTAAAAGGTGGTGGGAGTCAAAAAGAGAAATTGAGGGGCCATGTTAATCCCTTGAGTATTTGCAACATAGGGCTTAGACTGTAAGTGGGTTTTGTAAACTATAAATGTAAATCCTTTTCGGTAACAAAAATATAATATAAACCATGTTTACATTGAACTGTCTTTTATGATAAGGATTAAAAAAAGTGTTTCCCTTAATGTGGAATTAGTTATTCATTGGTAGAATAATCAGAGGTGACTAAACCTGCAGTGAATTTGTCTCTGTCAGATTTATTCAAAGGAAAATTCTGGCAGAGCATGGTTTCATTAGGCCACCATGGTCTGTCCAGGGTTTTAGAAGTCTGTGACATTAGTATCACTACAAAGAAGATGTAATTAGATATTCTCAGGGTTTGATCATCAAACTTTGAGCTTCTCGTGTCAATGAATATTTAACATTTGAGTTACTTGTCTTCATAAAAATCAGTTTCTTCAAATGTGTATCACAAATACAAATATCACAAGAGCATTGGCCCAATACCGTCTACTGATTTTTCCTTGCAGAAATGTTCCCGAGCTTGAATTATGAACTCAGCTTCAACTCCAGCCAGTAACAAAACTCTGTATTAAATAAACAGATTGAAATCAGAGTGGCAGATTTTATGTTAATTCACTCTTCTAAATTTGTTATATTCAGAACATTTATTGCATCTAAATATAACTGAAGAACTTGAGAAAATAGTGTTATTGTACCCTTTTGTTCTCCATGTGTCATCGTCAGCATTATCCTCAGTGAAGCCAATAAGTCACTTTCGATTCATCAATATTATATGTTCTTAATGATGCATTAAAGCATTAAATAATTTCTAATCTTCTCTACTGTCTCATAAATGGTCATTTTTATAAATGTATTTATTTTGGTAATGCTGATATGTGCTGTTTTAGAAAAGGCAGAATGATACATACTAGCATTTTTTGTAATATCTGGCTCATTTGTGGCTTTTATAATATGCAGACTTTTACTATATGCCCTGTAAAACAATTTGCTCTCATTTTTCTTTTGCCTACATTGCATATAAAATCAGAAATATATTAGAAGAGATTATGTAATGTTAAAATGCTGAATTTCCATAAATTGGAAAACTGTCCATCAGCTGCTGGACTTCTTCAGGACTTCTGTCCTTTCTTTGAAGATTTTTGGATGAGAGAGAGAAAGAGAGAGTGAGTTAGGAAGCAGGACAGCTTGCAAGTTAGAAAATAGGAATTTTATAATCAATATTGTCCTTAATAGAAACTAATGAGGCAGTTGACAGGATGGACATAGGATGATAAGATAAGTGAAATCCTTGGCCCAGTTAAGTGTATTGTTTTGAGAAGCTGTGAAATTGTTTACTTTGGACAGTGAACAAGAGAGGTAGTTTAATGAATCCTAGATGTTAAAAGGGACAGCAGAGTTGCATTTTCACTGTCTCAAAGGCTGTCTGCCTGTCAGCTTTTCTACTTCTATTTGAAAGTAATGAAAACACTGAGCATGCTTTGAAAGTTGTGGAAGACAAACGTGAAGTAATATCTGGCAGGAATTCTGATAACCTTATCTGATCACTACGGAAGACTGCAAAGACAAGTTCTGATAGGTTGCAGAGGTAATTTTCTCCAGGTATCTCTTTTTCAATGTTGTTTCTAAGGAAATTGCCACATTATTTTGGCATATCATCACAAGATTCAGGGCATAATTTCATGACAGTGCTGGCTTGGTCCCATGGCTCATTGCTTCTCAAGAGGTGGTCCCAGTTCTTCTTCTCATGTATTTTCTAGTGGGTTTTGGGTTTAAAATGTAAAAAAAAAGCCTTTATCTTTTTTTAAAATATGATTTAGCTCTTTTGGAAAGGCCAGTCTTCTCCTATTTAAAGCTCCCTAAGCAGTCTCACTGTAGGGTCTATCAGGAAGAAGAGCAAATACAAGACAGTGGCAGAGTGTGTGGCAGGGATTTAGCAGGAGCAAGGCTATACCCTAAGGTATCCATTAGCTCATCTCTGCAGCATCATCTAACCGTGTCCTGAGATTGCATCAGTGGGAGAATAGTTAAAGGATGTGCATATACACCCTTTTAATTGATGCTTCATCACTTCTGACATCTCCAGATTGATACACTCCTGTTTATAGAAAATGAGCTGAAAAAAAAGGTTTTAATGACTGGGTAGTAAATGAGAATAAGGAGGCTGTTTTATTCTGGAAATTATAGATTGATATATTGGAGATAAATAATACTAAAGGGGAGAATGAAATCCCAGAGGAACATTACTTGAGATTAGTTCAAGCATTTCGATAGTACTAAGAGTTGCCATGATGTCAATCAAGATGCTGACAAGTACCAATGACAAGGTGGCAGTGATAACTAAATAGCACAGCCCACCTACTGTGTTTAATTGTGAATTCTTCAAAATGAGTTCCATACTATTGCTGTTTGTGCTATTTATTACTCTTAATGGATCAATGGAATGTAGAATTTTGGATTAAAAAGAACATAATCTACACAACGCTGCGTGCTATTGCCTGTCTCTCTGGCAAGAGACTCCACATCCCTATTTCCTTAGTACCTCCTTCATCTGCTTTTTTTCTGTTGTGTTCTGCATTGACTTCTCTGAATGCAGCATCTGTCTTCTTCTTGATCTGCAAAATTATCTTGCTTTTCTTATTTAAATTCCTCCTGCACAGTTACTTCATCTATGGTAAAATAATCAAGTTATCCAGGTGTCTTAACTTATTTATATGTATGTGATAGGTAGGGTGGTGTGTTGATGGAGGAATTGAAAACCGCACACATATATGAACAGCATTTCTATCATCCGTCTTTCTACTTCTGCTTTTATGATGGTTTATTCTCCTGTGTGGGCATGACACACGAAAGTTACTTGAGGCAAGGCTTATCTTTTTCTGATACTAGAAGTCCTTTTTAATTCTAAACAAAAATATATGCAAGGCAATTATAAGGAGAAATCCAGATAATCCTGTAGGGCTAAGCTGATAATTATCTTTCAATGGTGACTAGCGGCCTGAGACTTGAACTGGTGCCAGTCGGAAGTATTGTGAATAGTTGGAAGGTGATGAGTACACCATCTTTGGATAACCAGGATTTCTTAAATTGCTCAGAGTCATTACGCAATGCTGTGTATAGGGCTAATGAGATTCTGGCAATTGTAAAAGAAGAGTAATCAGAAGAAACAAGATGGTAGCCATCCTGTCGCTGAAGTCATCTAACTACAAAAATCACAAGCCTGAGGGAGAAGATTAATTCAGGCTTGGTAGCTGTCTGTATCATCTTGCTTAGAAAAAAGAGTACATCTCCTAGGGCCCAGCACAATAGGGAATTACCTCCATGACTACAGGAGTGTGAAAGCTCCAATGCTTCCTTGGGCTTTGTGGCTGTAAAGGCTAATTTTGCTTTTACAGAAAGAAATTGCAATAACAACAACAACAACAACAACAACAATAATAATAATAATAATAATTTTTAAATGGCAATTTTATTATGCCTTTTTGGTAATCTGTCCTCACCATTGCTTGTTATACCTGAGAGTTTGTTAAAGTTTCAGAGTATTATTTTGTTCTTGAGGAGGGTAATCGATACCAGTTTTTATCTTTCATCCAGTTTTTCTGAGATTTGATTTGGATAAACTGAACTGACTGGATTTTTTTTGCAAGGCCTTGAATGTGATTCATGTGTGGTGAAATTTTGAATGCTAGAAGTGATACCAGCTGAATAGGTTTGAAACTATGGTGACCTGTTGTGAAGTTTCATCCCTTGGAGCACAAAATTTTTTCAATCTTATAAATGAGAGTCATTATAATCCAAGACTAGCCTGGGCCATGTAGTCACGAGTGTACCTTAGGAACAGTCCTGCCCTAATGGGAAATGGCCAGTGTGACCTAAAAAACATTTCCCAAACTTCCATAGCTTTTTGAGAGCAATAATTATGGGTATGATGCAGTGGGAAGGAGGCAATCAGTATAAATATGGATGTACTGCTAGTGGGGTGATTGGTGAAAATCATATGCCTTTGAACAATTTGATGAAATAAAGGACAGATACCTTAAAACCATATTTTACAATGTGATACTTCTTAACAAAGCTTCAGTTTAGTGCTGTGATAGAAAGGAAACAGACTGACTCACAGAAAACTGAGATCATTTCTTGGATTGGATCTGAGTGTGAAAATATAAAGTTGACATTATGGAAGCTATGAAGTGTTTCTTACAGTGCTATAAATGAATCACTGGCATTGACAGGAAGAAATTGAATAAGTACATGATGGGAAACAAGTTCTATTATGAGAAATACTGTTTCTGCTTTAATTTTGTTTTTTCATTTCTCCTTTCCCTCCCCTCTTTCCTTTTCAGGGTAAATGGAAAGCTGGTGGCATTGAAGGTGATTAGATTACAAGAAGAGGAAGGAACCCCATTTACCGCTATCAGGGAAGGTATGCACTCACATTTAATGATTATACATGGGGTTTATTGTAATTACATTGCAATTCTTATTTCTGTGCCATGCTATAGTGAATAACTTGAGAATTCAAATTATATGGTTATGTTCTCAGTAGGAAGAAACTTTGGTGCTTCGCAAACAAAGCCTCTGGTGTGGGAGTTCTTGTTAAAAAATGCAGCTCTACCTCTGCTTTGGCTCCTGTTAGATTTACTATACAAATGAGTACTTAAGAGCATGTTTTAAGGTGGGTGTGAGAAGTCACTCTGGAAGATACGGGAACTGTGTAAGTCTTGTTTCATGCCTGCAGGCAGCACCTAAGATGAAGGTAGATGTAATTTTTCATATACCCACAGCATAAAGTAAAAAAAAAGCATTTCTTGATGAAGGCAATCAGAAGATCAGGGAGCAAAAATACAGGCATCTTAGAAGCTGTGTGTAGTTTGGGACTAGCTTTTGTTTGTTTTTACTTCCAACTTGTGTGGCTTGGGAATGACTCTTATCTAGCATGCTTGGAGATGCCTGTCATGCTTTCTGCTCTGCTCCTTTCTCCTTCCTTGTCAGCATCTCATGGTCCCTTGGGTGTCTTTACCGGAGCCTGCCTGTGTCAAGTTCCTTTGCAGAAACTGCTGGATGTGCCTTCTCTGCGTGGGCCTCTTCTGGTAGAAGGTACTAAAAATGAGCCTTGGTAGAGTAATAATAAACAATTTACCATCAGACCACTGATTCAGACTCAGCTGAAGCTGGTAGCAAACTAAAGAGACAAGGCTACTGCAGCTTTTGAGGGACCTTTTGAAACTGTGCTGACTACCTTGGCGTAATTCCCGAGGTGGGAGGTACCAGGACATCAGCCCTCACAGGGTCCACAGCGTGGCCCTGTGTGGGAGGCATGTGGCTCCATGGCCATCGCAGCTGCAGTCCCAGCAGCGGCAGCTCCCTTGTCCCTCACTCCTGCCTGTGTTCCTGCAGCCGTCCATGTGCCGTATGTCTGTCTGTACAATGAGGCTGTTTGGGGGTGGACTGGGCAAAAATAATCTGTGTTGCATGTGACTGATACCCTGAAGTTAGAAAGCTTTAAAGTCCTGTGGATTTCCATCCCAAGGTTGTGCATTTTTAAGGGGGCTCTTTCACAAAGGAGGGGAAACCACGGGTGGCCAATTTACGAAGGAATTTCAGCAGTTCTTCTGTACTGCTTTGTTTGACTAATAATTATTGAATGATCTGACACATTTATTCATAATGATATATATTTTATCTGTGAGCTGTCTGTCCCCACAGCTGTGCCGTGATAACGAGGTGTGCAGAGGGTTATGAACGCAGCTTTCAATATTTGTAAGGCCGAGTTCAAGCCGTAACAGCCTGTGTTTCAAATATGTTTATTGTTCTTCAGGTTTTTAGTTGATATGGTACTGACTTAAGAAAAAAATAGCAGATACGGCTTTCTTGTGCCTTTTTAGTGTCACTTAAAAGGTTTTTTAATGTAAGCTTGGTCTAGATGAAAGTTTATACTGTTAAAACTGTCAAAACCAGTATAATGTGTTTTCTTTCACAAATAGTTTGTTGGGGGAGCTCAGTGTAAATAAGTATTCATTAGGAGCAAGAACAGAGATTTTATCACTTGATTTTTTTTTTTAAATTATAAAGGCACACTTGCGTGAAAATACTTTTCACACTGTCATTGGGGAAGTTTTCCTTTTAGCCATGACTACAGCACTGTAGTTGAAGCCAGTTACAATTCTGTTATTTTAATATTAGTAGAACAAAGCTTTTGTCTAGAAAAGCTCTTAAAGTTATTAATGAATATATATTTTCTTAAGTATGTGATGTCTCACTGATTTTGATGGGACTATATACATCCATTGTATTTCTAAGTACTCATCTAGGCTGGGACTAGATCCAAAGCATATTAGCCTAATGAGAGGGTTTTTTCTCTACTTTTGTAGACTCTTGATTAGGTGGGGTCAAACTCAGGTTATAGGTTGGTTGGTTGTGGGTTTTCTTGGTAAATGTAATTCAGATGTAATCCTGTCTTCTCCTGAGTAGTGGAACTCCATTCAGATCTGTAGGAGCTATTAAGAGAAATACAGTCTTACATGCAGAAGTCAGACACACATGATGTGTAAGATGGGAAGGGGAAAAATCTGTATCTAGATAGGCTTTGGCTTTTCTGTAGTTTGTTTTGATTATGTCAGAAACACATATTAGGGCCAGAAAAGTAAGGAAGGCTATATTACAAATGTGACTTTCAGAAGGTAATCTCAGTGATGTTGTGCCAGACCTGTATTATTTGACAGTAACGCTACAGCTGTGGACTTTGCTGGCAGGACCTGAGGAAGCTGTTGCTTTCCTATTAGCAGCATCTAAACCATCTTGGACGTGCTGGGTTCTGTAATGCAGTTGGGGCTGATCTTGGCTACATGGGTGGGGGGAAAAAAGAAAAAAAAATAAAAATAAATGCTTGTGTAAGCTCCTGAGGTTATCTGGTAAGTTTGAGACAGAAAAACAGTAGGAATGGGACACTGTGTTGAGCAGATTTTTGTTGATCTCTGTTGGCTGATTGAGGGCTCCAGCCCTATAATTTAGACTGGGACAATTAGAACAAGGACAAATACCACTGAAGATGAGATCGACTTCTAATTTCAGTTATCTGAGGGGTAGTGTTGCCCTAATCAAAAAATGCATGTATGCTATCGTGAGCCAGAGGTCTGTTGGAGGGCATTTCTTTCTGAAGACTTTCATAATGGAGAAACCAGTCAGGTTTCAACCTTGACTTATTCGTTATTTTCTAATTTTCCATCAATGCAAGGCAAATTCAGGCAGCAGTCTAGTTATTTGTAAATTAAAACTACTGTAAGTAAACTGTTTAACATTTCTCGTGGCTCCTTGGGTAAAGCATTGAGAGAAAATAGCATTCCTGTGCTGTGCTCCTAATGGGGATGCTGTGTGATGTTAATTAGGGGGAAGTTACAGGCTGAAATCTTAAGCAGTGGTCATGCTGAGGAAATTTTGTAGTTGTCTGTGTACAGGGAAGCGTATTGTTATTGTTGTGACAGCAGCAGAATGAAGCTCAAAGAAAAACAAAGCTACAAACAAAAAAGACTAAGAGAAGTAGGAAAATGCAGGATATAAATATGGAATAGGTGACTGAGGAAACAAGCACTAACTTCGCTGAAACAAAAAATAGAAGGAAAAATAAAAAAAAAAAATTCCCTCAGTAAAGCTGCATAAGAAAAATCATCGTTAATGACTTGGGGAGGTTTAGCTGAAACTTTGATTAAAGCTTATAAAGTAATTCTGCTTTTACAGCAGATGGGGGGTTGTGTCTTCTACCATTTATCAAAGCTACAGAATTTTGAATGAAATTAGGTAAATGTGGCTTATTTATCGGTGCTGCTCAGCTTTCTATTGAATTTCTAGAACAAAATTTAGAAGTAGCCCATGCTAAATGTTCTTTCAACTTGGTCTGAGTCAGCTGTACCAGCTTGCTGATTCTTTCGTTTAGTGGCATGCCGTTTGCAGGACGTTTCACTCTGAATTTAACTCGCTTAGTCTGGGATAATCTAATTCACCTTTGAAGAGCCTGAGAAAAAGAAAAAAAGGGAAAAAAACAGAAAAAAAGCGCAACTGATTGGATGCTCATGCCTGAGTGGGTTAAACCTATGTGATTTTCTGATCACATATATATGAGTGGTGCAGGATGTTGTATTCTAAATGTGCCTGCAACTGTGATCTCTGAGACAGCATGGAGTCTGAAAGTCATTTACATGCTATTTTCTCATTTAAGCTAAATTTGGTAGAATACAGATTAGCAAATGATTTGTCTTCTGTGTTAGTGTAGTTGTAGTTCATTCTTTCACTGTAACTCTCATTATCAGCTGTTCAGAGATGTTTCAGCATCAGACCTGAAGTGTTATTAAATCTACTGCAGCCAGTGGAAAAGTTCACTGACCTTAACTTTTATAGTCCCCTAATTTCCTGTGATACCATGTGTTCATCTAGGCTAAATACTGAACTGTGCGGTAGATTCTAATTCTGGAAACAGCTTTATTTACAATCCTGTAGTTATCTTGTTTGATTTCTGAGTAATAATATCCCTTATAGCCAGTATGACAAAGATTTGCTTTTTGGGTGTGTATGTAGACAAACACCCCTTGGTTTTATTGCTACCTTGCTCATGATGTTAACTTGCTTACTGTGTTCCTTTCTTGGGCAATAAAATTATTTCTTCCCCATCCTAATTGTGAAAACTGTTTTGTATTTAGTTTTCATTTTCCACCCTTGGAAATATTGCTGCTTCTTTGCTCTGCTTAATTTGATTTACTAATAGTAACAAAACTCTATTCTAGTGTTTTAATAATGATAATGTTTCATTTTCTGTAGGCCTAAATGATGTTTCAGAGCATCATCCAAACCAGGCATGTTTTGTAGGTATTTTTGTACTTTGCCATTTAAATGCCATGATTAGGCAACTTTTAGTTTATTTCTCTCTTTTTATTAATTTTTGCATTTACAACTTGTAATTAATATGTATTTGTACCTATTTGTGTTTCACATTTAAAAGTGTTTAGATCAGAGACTTACTCTACGTCTTCGGTTTGAAAGTTGCCCAGATAATAATTTTCCATCTACTCCAGTGTCGAAGGCTGTGGGAAAATAGTACATAAATGCTTTGGAAACAGGCAGCTGTCTTGCATTATAAAATTACAAAGAACACAGGATTTGCTTAATTAATTTCTTTAACTTAAATTTTTGAAGAGCAGTTCAGCACGCATACTGAATAAATTTGTTTTGTGATGTGTGGGAGAAAATTTAATCCTTATCAGTGCCAGTATAGAGCAAGGAGGAAGGATGCCTAATTCTTGACCACAAAACATCTTCAGAAGTCTTCAGAGTTTCAGGCCTCTTCCATCCATATCTCACTGTGTGGTAGGAGGGAAGAAGAGAAACAAAAAATAAAAACCTTAGAGGGTATTTAAGAAAGAAATGTGAGTCCATCTTTGTGCCCCAGACTGGTCAGACTTTCTGAGGTTGGGAGGTTTTCTGAGGCCTCCCCTTCTGAAGTTGTCAGGCTGGAGGGATTTAAGTCTTCAAGACCAGGTTGAACAGGGCTCTGAGAAACCTGATCTAGTTAGCGGTGTCCCTCCTCACTGCGGGGGGGTTGGACTAGATGACCTCTAGGGGTCCCTTCCAACCCAAAACATTCTATGATTCTAGGATTCTATGACTCTAATCTTCATGAAACTTTTACCTGTGGAAAACAGAAGCAGAGTAACTGCTAAGGAAAAAGTACAGGGAGGATCAGCAGTTTGCCACTCTTACCTAAGTGAATGTGTAATTTATTGCTCCGGGTTCCTAATGGGTGCACAACTGAAAATGCTGCTGTGTAGTAACAATACTGCAAGTGATATAAAGCAGCTGTGCTTCTGTATTATCAAGAGAAATAGCACAGTCTGTACCTGTACCATCTAAGGAAGGTCTTCAGAAAATTATATTTTTACTCACTAAATACAATTCTTGTAACCTCATATTGAGTTATTACCTGAGTTACTGCACACACTTCCCAGCTCAGTGATTTTTGACTGATGTATAGCATAATGATCTTTACAACTTTTAAGTCAACAAATGACCTCATGGCACTAGTTAGATGACTCACGGTGATAAGACTCCTATTCATTGTATTAGAGTAGGTCTGGAAGGTTGTATGCTGTAGGTCAAGGGCATAAAGAAGCAATATCTGCCTGGGTGTTTTAAGAGTCGTTGGTTGATCTAGTGGTAGAAGGTAAACATGAAAACTGCAGTGGGAATCCCCATCTTTGTCTGCCAGTAAAGAGTAAATTATTCTTTTTTTGGAAGTTAAATTATCTTCTTACAAAAACCAAACTGATTCTTCCTTTTATGCAGGGTTTTTAAAATGTTTTGTTGTTTTTTGTTTTTTGTTTTTTGTTTTTTTAATTCAGGAAGTTTGACAGCTGCTTTCTTTTGAGTGATAGGAGTTTGGAGGACTTTCACATTTCCTTCACAAAGTCCAGTCAAAAAATTTAAATTTCTGTAACTGAAATGCCTAAAAGCTTCATATGTGTCTGGCTCAACAAGCCTCCGGAAACTTCAAGAGATTAAATTTAAGATTATGGAGATGTAACTATTCTGAGCATGCATGTCACATGAGTTACTATAGGGGTTTTGTTTCTTTATTTTTTTAGAGTCTGAGGATAAGTTCACTCTCCCCAAAAGCCACATTGCTTTGGAGCATTTAAGTTAAAAAAGAAAAGGACAGTAGCTTGGATGTAGCTTGGGGAACTTTTTCATTGCCTACAGAGTTGGCAGAGCTGGTGCCTACTGCAGGCTAGATAGCTACAGCTCAATTAACTGTAAAGTCCCTGCAAAGCCAATGCAGCCTGTAATCATAACAGCTTTGTTTTTCAGTGTTGTTAAAAATAAAACACACAAGCCAAGAACCTCTGGGACACTTTGTCGCTGGATATTTAAGGTCAAGAAGTATTCAATAGCAAAGAAACTCCAGCAATTTTAATTTCTCTGTCTGGTCTCGTTCTGTTATGGGCATCCTGCAGCCTTACCCAAACTGGATGTTTCCTCAAGATAAAAGGGGAATACAAGACTTCCAAATTAAGACAGGTTGGGATTCAAAAACTACAGTACATTTGGAAAACTATGTTCCTGGGGCCTTTCTCATGAAATAAAGTCAGCTTTTAAAATTTCCAAGACTTTCTGCTGTTACTTATTTTTAAATATGGTGTCATGTTGTAGAGAAGTGTATATTCATTCTCACTGAACATTAAGAAAAGAAAAATTACCTTTAGTTTCTGAAGTTTTTATGACAGAACATTTTTTTGATAGCTCAGATTTTCAACCATGTTTCATTTGTGCTTTCTCCTGCTTGTGCGTTTGTGTACATTTGCGTATGTCCGAGAGGAGCATGCTAGATCCTCATCGATGTAGAGCTTTGAAGCAGCAGGAACTTTTGTCTTTAGTCTGCTTTGTCTCCTGCTGGTTTCCCCAGCCCTGACTGGCTGCTAATTTATTTTACTGACAGCATTCATTTGCCTTGCTCTGAAAGCAGTTGGTCCGACTGGCTGAAGCAGGTGAACTGAATTTCTGGTCATCTCAGATGAACATTGGAAAACTATCAGCTCTGCCATCTCAGATACAGTATGAGTGGTTACCATGATGTTTATTGTATCTTGCTTTTCAGTGTGTCCAAATTGCACTGTGCTCCTTCCTGACTTCTTTTTGGTGGACCAAACAAAGGCTTCTGTCCATGTAGGGTGCTCAGAAATGGGATTGATAAAGTCTGTTCTGCTTGTTTCTTTGTTCCTTGCTATTCATAGGCTGAGCATAACCTTTCCTTTTTTTTTAATTTCTTTTTTTTCTTCTTTTTACTGTGTAACAGATTAGTGGTTCTCACAGTTATAAAACCTTCAGGACAGCTGGGATTACATAAATGCAACATGAATGATGGTGTTTCCCCTTGAGAATCATGATACAAATTTTAAACTCTATAGTGAATTCCCATCATGTGGGAGAAGTGACATGCTTTTCTGAAAACTACAAATGAAAATTCCAAATGATCCAGCTTCATAGGGCTAAATCTGTTCCACAGAATATTCTGTCCCCTCTGTACTCCTCCCATTCCCTCTCCAAAGTTTTATCTGTAGCCTGCTGAGATGGAACACGGCTGTATCTATAGAATCTTCATTCCCCACTTTTGATGTGCAAGCTGTGATCTTCTTCTGGCTTTTGTTCCTGGGCACAGTTCAAGCAAGAAAAGGATGCAGTGACACTTTGAGGATTTTTTTGTGGGTTGTTTTTTTGTTGTTTTTTTTTTTAATATCGTCATTTCACCATCAGGAATCCTTTCCTCATCCTTGTCATCAGTTAGCTTAATGGTAGACCTTTCAGACTCTGCCCTACTTCCACTGAAGAAGTTGCCTGTGTGTCTTCAGTATTCACACAGAAGGTGTTGGATAAGGGATCTTGTGCTAGTTCCAGTGCTAGAAGGTTACAAATCTGTTAGTTCAGGGATGCTATTGAACCTTTCTCAGTAAGGCATTTGCCTACAGTTTCCTCTGACCTGAGTTTCAGGGCTTTCTGACTCGGCTTTTGGCCCTGCTGGGGCCTTCTGCTCTGAGCAGTTTTCTTCTGCTCAAAAAACGTTTCTCCTCTTTCCTATTTAATGCACGAGTTGGAACTGTTGCCTTATAGATTTGTCCTGTCTGCTGCTCTCTGTCCCTCATAGTATGATGGGAAAGGTAGAAAAAAAGATGGCAATTACAGAAAATGGAGGATGAAAAGCAGGTGGCAATCCTTTCTTCATATATAACTGTAATATGTAATTATAAGAAGTCCTACAGAACCCTTATGCAGCTCTCATGGCTTTCTTGTTTGAGTGGAAATTGGTGAGGGTCAGTCTTTTTATGCTGTATGCAAATTTAACCTCCTCTTACAGCACATGTTACCACCATAAAATGTAGAGCCAAGTTAATACTGCTCCAAGAAGCATTAATTTTTGCCCTGTGACCATATCCCAGTTGGAGTGGACTGAACTGGTGATACAGATACTAGCTGGTTGTTAATATGAATGGAGAAGCTAGCAAGTTATGACATCTCAGCTTGAATTGCCTAGAGACCCTAAGGGAGATGCCTTCCGTGGCCACCTGGCAAAATAAAACTTTGATATCATCTGATGTTGAGACAAAGAAATGTCTCCTGAACCTAGCTAATTCTTCAAATTGTTTCTTTGCTACATCTCCCTTTTGTGAAAGGAATAATCTCAGCAACAGTACCATTTAACCTTGTGATTAAAGTGGGGACTTTGAATCTGCACAGAGACGTTTGTCTTTGTCAAGACCTCTGAGTGCTTGGTGTGTGGTTTTTCCACTGCTGTGTCCTGGATTTTGAATGAATCAGAGCAAGGTGGCAACTCAGTGTTTGAGCCATTTCAGTTAGCCTGAGTTTTCTCCTTAGTCTTTTGTGCCTATTAAACTAGTAGGTGGCTGTTGTATCTCAGCAGAACTGGTTTCAACTTTGGGTAAACACAGAATAAAGACGTGAGAAGGTTGTTTGGTTTCCTGGTGTTAAATCTTTTCCTCCCTTGAAGGAAATACATCACTACATGTATGGGAAGAAGTGTGTGGACTGATATACATACTGTGTGTGCACTTGCCTCTTGTACGTCTTAAAGACTGGACATAGAAAGCTGATTATCCCTGTCCCCCAAACAACCAAAGCATTTGCAAAGAGTTGCATACTGGCTTTGGTCAACACAGAGAATGTCTAATGTGAGTTGGATGTGGACCCACACTAGGTAAAGACCAAATTCTTCCCAGGAAAGATGTCCATTTTTGTCAGAAGTTGTGTCTGAGACACATGGCAATCTTCTTGCTACTGACTACAGTCATCATTCAAAAACACATCATCAGAACAGTTTTTTGTGTTTTTAACACAGAAAGTTCATGAATGAGTTCTCCTAATTCTCCTGATGTGTGTAATTTATTTAGAAGTACAGTATCATACAGTCCTGGTTCTTCAGGCACGAGTATAACAATGAAGATGCGCATGTGCTACTGCTGGATCCACAACGGTGCCTTTGTTTTCAATGCTTTTGTCTCCATCCACAGCACAATAACTACTTTATTTTTTCCCTTGAATAAAACCCAAATAGTTTATTGCAAATTCATAACTTTGTTATAAGCAGGTCCTAAAATTAGGCACTGTTAGTTCCTTTCCAGACACAGGATACTGTTCTGTCTTAATATCTATATAAATCACTCTACATGAAAGGGAGAAAGATTCTTACTTGCAAACGATGGGGCCATGCCTTCAGAAGTGCCTTGCTAGTTGAGAAGACAGACAGCATGAAAGAGGATGAGGCCACGACAGTATTTTGCTCTGCTGCCTTTTATTCCCGTCTTTTGTGGTAATGATTCAATTCCTCCTTAAATATGTTGTCTATTCAGGGAAGTAAAAAATCCCAGTACGGTAAAATGCTATGTTCAGATCACCATACTTTGCTTAAGATATTAAGTGTGGATTGTTTCTAAACTTCAAAATACTGGGGAGATATTGTCAGTAGCCTACCTCTTTGTACTGGCATGAAATACGACAGCAGCCACTGTAGTCAATATGCATGCACTAATACCGTCCTCCCG
>NW_009258383.1:2161350-2208586 GCF_000687185.1 Egretta garzetta
AGTGTTAGCAAATACATCTTATATTAAAATCATATATGTGACATTCTTCCCTTTCCTCCCTTGTTTTTGTTTCCTTTTTCTTCACAGGCTGCTTTTTACTTTGGTCTGGCTGCTGCTGGCTGCTTGCTGTAGGCAGAGCTGCCTGGGTCAGGCCGTTCCTTCGGGAGACAGCACTGATCCTTTTCCTCTCTTGTATTTTTCCATAGGCTGAAGATTGTCTTGCAAACATTTTAGTTCACTTTTTCAGTTTTTGCTGAGAGAGGTGGGAGGTTTATCATTCAGGAACTATATGGAGCTGCAATATGTGCTTCATGATGGGCTCTCTCCTTGCAGCATGGGTGGAGTTACTGCTTTCAGGCTTTATAATCAATATGAAGAGAGTAGCATTTCAAAATTAGAAATTGACCTTTACTGTCTTCTTCAAAGCAATGAAAATGAATATCCACATTATTTTACTTGGAAATGTTCCTCCCGAGTAAGCAATATAAAAAAAAGAAGCTGATAATGTATTGCATTTTTCTGCTGAGATGAAGGGGAACTGGATGGTTCAGAGGCTGGTAATAGGATATCGTGACCTTCCACCTCTGACCCATTTATTAAAATGCGAGCCATGGAAGTGGAGTCTAAAAGTCATCACTATGGGATATACAGCTGTAGAATCTGGAGCTGTGTCTGAATTTTTAAGGCCCGGGCCACTTGTCACAAACTTCCACAGCATCTCAGCTGGCCACAGAGTTAGCTGGAGCTAAGTGAAAAGTGAACTATGAACAAAATGAACGGAGGAAGTCTTGTAAATAAGGATATATTAGCTGTGCTGAACTCAGTGACTTGTGTCTGTTCTGATCTGAGATAGATTTTTTGTCTCCTTGTTTCGTGAAGCTTGATTCAGAGTTCCCTTAATCAGTGCAGGAGTGGTACTGACCAGTTTTCTTTGACTGTTACTTTGGGATGTTAGGAAGGGGTTAATGAGAATAAGGATGCTGTGGATTTTACCTTAAGAAGATGCTCAAAGCTTGCACTATCAATGAGAACTTATTTTAAGCATTTAATGTTTTGCTCTGGATCTCCTGTGGAAGATTCCTAACACCCTTTTGTGTCTATGGATAACAAGCTAAGATTGGTCATGTGAAGCCCATCTTAGTTGTACAGCTCAAGTAATTATAGAACAAATATCCTTGGGTTTTATTTAGTCTTAAAGTATCACCTGGTTTTTCCCTGAGCAGAAGCAATCGAGAAAGTCAAGAAGGTGGTAGGAATCTTGGTGTACCACCATGCTAGCTTGCATGCACCACAGACAGGGTGATGGCAGTGCCAGTGTGGCTGGCTTCCATCTGAAAACATAGAATCATAGAATTGCTTTGGCTAGAAAAGACCTTTAAGATCATCGAGTCCAATCTTTAACCTAACCCTGCCATCCCACCACTAAACCATGTCCCTAAGCACCTCATCTATCCTTCTTTTAAATACCTCCAGGGATGGGGACTTGACATCCTCTCTTCCCTCATATCTCCTAAAACTTCAGACAACAAAGCAACTCAAGTTAACTGTGGTAGGCTAAATACAACTGACTGGAAAAAAACCCAAAACTGTACTTGCAAAGTGAAAAGAAAAGCTGTTTGGTCAGTATATTTTGAAGTTCTAGTTTGGAAGCAGTCAAAATTGACCTACTTTTATGTAGTCCAAATGTTTCCAAAATTTTATAACTGGAAAAAAATATGATCTACTTTACTTTTTACGCATTACTCACTTCCTTTCCCCCTACTTGTTTGAAATCCAGGGTGCATGCTGGCTCTTTTGTGTGTTGTGAGAGCTTTAAAAATATGTTTAGTGCTGGCAAGAACATTTTCATACAAACACTCACTGGACTGTGTGAGGTTTTTATTAAGAAAATGAGAAGATACAAACCCCAAACATTTAGCACAGACAGCTCTGGACAAGACAAAAAATTGCTTTTGATGTTTCATTTCTGGTTTTCTCAGCATAGCAGTGCCTACATTGCTGCCGGTAGGAAACTGCCAGTTCCTGGAGGGGCATCTAGCTTAAAGCAAAGCCCAGCAGGTCGTAGCCCCATTGACAAAAAGAACTTTCACACTTCTCCAGGTTACTTTATCTCAATGTATTTGTGGTCCTAAAAGATATTTTTCAATTTGCAATTACTTGTTTCTCGGAAAGTCTTGGTTATAAAGCTGACATGGTGGAAATACTGGCTTTGCATCAAGATTTCTAACAGAATTAACATTTGAATCACTTGAGGCCCTATTCACAAAGCAGAGGACTATTTGCATAATCAAAAATGCTTTATTTTGCATGCCAGTGGAGAAGCTAAGGATTGTAGCTGTGGCTCACAAAAAAAATTCAAGTGATAGGTATTGATGTGTGTCTGTATGCTGCTGTCTCTGCACAAACAAGCAGAAATCTTTACAAAGGCAGAAGAAAAGATTTTTGAGCAATGTATAGTCTCCATTCAAAGCCTGATTAAACAGGCTTTGCTTAAGTTGTCAGTGTAAGGATTAGATGGACTTCCCACTCTACCAAATGTGACTGAGGGCTGGGGGCACTTTTACGGCTGGGTTGTTGTGAGAGGATGGATGTCTTTCTAAAAATATGCTCAGTAAAAATTTATGAGCTTGAAAATTGCTCCTTCTATTGAGGAGGTCAAACTAAATAACCTATAAGAGTATATATCTGTGGATAATGTGTTCAAGACTTTGTTAACACCTTTCTGTCGGATTTCTGCCAGTAGTCCAAGAGGCTTATGAATTGCATTAATAACCTTCCCATCTCACCATCAGCCCATGCATTCATGTTTTTCATCCATTTTTATGGCTGTGGACAAGAAGGTAGAATGTCACATTCAAAGAATTTGTTTCTTTGCACGTGAATAACTCCTGATCAGAGTTCAAGAGGATGAAGCAACTTCTAACCTCTCTGAGGCAATAGGAAGCCTCTGGTCCTTAAAAATCTCTTAGGTGTCAGGGGATTTTATTCCTTTCATTTTTTCTAGAATGAACTTTGTTATGTTGTTGCTGTTAAATCAAGTTCTGTAGTGAAGTTTAGATGATGAAAGTCTTAGTTCCATGAAGAAATTTGGGTTGTAATTATTGCAACTTCAGATTATTTGACCTTAAAAAGGCATACAATGTGATCCAGCTTTCTACTTGCTAACATAGAATCACAGAATCATTTAGGTTGGTAAAGACCTTTAAAATCATCAAGTCCAACCATTAACCTAACCCTGCCATCCCACCACTAAACCATGTGCCTAAGCAGGGGGACATAACATCTGTCTCCTAATTGAATAAAAAAATCATTGAGGCATTATATGAAATTTTAAAACAAATTTTGTGACATTTTCAAGTCTTAACTGACTTATTTTTAGATGGATTTATTTTTTTATTTAATTTTTTTTAGTTAGGGACTTGGAGCTTTCGTTATCAGTGCTATTTAGTTCTAATTAAATCCTATTTAAAATGTACTAATTAAAAGCTTGGGTTTTAAATAATAAAAGCAAGTGAGGCTTAGATTAAGTAAAAAAAATCTGGGATAATAGATACACTTCTGAAAAGAGAATCTAGGTGTTTGAGCCTTCAGTATCACGGTATGAGCTTTTATTCTGGTGTGTGTTTATTTGTGTGTTTAAAGTATACCTCTGGAGCAAAAGTATTTCTCAGATTCACCTAGGTCAGGAAATTAGAATAGAGATTGCATTAATCTCTGTTCTTAGGATTTTAGGTTTCAAAATACTTCAGAGTCTAAGCACACCATTAGGAGGAGTATGTCCTTTTTTTTGTACATTGCTTTGGAGCTGTCAGCAAAAAGGTGGGTTTTACCCTGTTCATACATCCAAGTTCTTTGCAGAGTTTGCTGTTTTTATGGTTGACTGAAGTGCATAAATTTAAAGTAGATCAGTTTCTCATTCATTTGTTGTAATTACAGAGGCCATTAACCTTGTAAAATCATTGACAGAATTATAAATGTACATCTCTGAGAATTATGTAAACAAGTTTATAAAAGTTCCTCAAGTTTAATGAAAGCCAAACTGTACAAAAGGACTAGGTTTTATTAACTGCACTTTTTACAGCCCAACAAACTGTTGGAAAAACACGTGCAAATAATCAGATGCTCCCTCATGGCAGTGACACCACCACAGTTCCTATGACGTGTAGCACTCACTGTGTAGTTAAGTTTAAGATACCTTTAAGATCTGGACACCCAGCCATAGTTTCTTCTCAAATAAGTGGTATTTCTTAATATTTTACATGTAGCTGATTGTGGTCACAGAGAACTTTGGGAGAGGGATGTGGTTTACTGCCTCAGACCAGGTTTGTTTATCTGTGGAGATCTTGTCTGTTTGTTTCGAATGTTATCAGGTTGTCATATGCAAACATCCTAACCAGCTGGGAGAGAGGTATTTTGATGGGTCTGTTGAAGTCTGTGATCTGTCATCACTGGGATCCTGAGCCCTAATTAGAAATAAATGAGTAGTGTTCCTGTGCCTGTTCCATGGACTGATCTTTCCTTTTTTCTGTTTGGGAACATTTCTGGTCTGCTTTCATAGGGCTGGTGCTATTTGAAATACAGAACGGAGATGGGAATTAAGGGAGGATGTTTAGCCTTGTGAGCATTAGCGCTTTGGCTGCCACTATTTTAACATGCATATCTGAATTGGAATGTGCTCTTTGACTTTCAGATGTAATCAGTTCTTGATTTTTAGCCAAAGCTTTCTGGCATGTGTTGGAACAGGGATTTAGTATTCCTCATTTAGTAAGTTCCTTCAGAGGTGAAGTTTACTGTTGCAAAGTGTCTGATGTAGCATGTGCACTAACTAGCCATGCTGATGGAGGAAAGAAATTCATCAGCAACTATGGGTACTTGCTTCTGTCCTAATTCCTGTGACCTTTTTCAGGTCAGATTGTGTTCCCTTGGCAAAAGGACTCAGCCCACAAAATTTCTTGGCTTTGTTGAAGTCTTTCTTTGATTTACTTGGGATGAGGTGATGATGAGCAGCAAATCACTAGCAAAGAGCTCCAAGGGCTTTGTAGTAGTTGAGCTGTGTTTTCCTGCATATTAAGATGTTCTCACTTTAGTTGTAGAGACTAAAAATATGTTTGACCTTCCGCAGTATCTCAAAATAGCGGCAGATGAACTTGCTTCAAAAGTTGCTTGGAAAAGGCTTATGTAGAGCAACATGTGTTCCAAAGACTTTGGGAGGTTCAGAAACTGCTTTAAAGCAGTGATGGTTTTGTTATATTCCCAAACCTTGGTTTTATGGGCATGCTGTTGTTGCTTACACTGGAACTTACACTGTTGCACAGCACTGAGGAGTCTTGTGTCAGATTTTTTTGGATTCAGTTGGTGAGATGATAAGAGTCTCGTCTTTGACCATGCAATATTGGTCCGTTTATACATAAAGAGATTATATCCAGTAGCTCTGTGATGTTCAGGTCCCATATGGGCAATACACAGGTATGCTGAGTGGTCTATTCCAATCTGTGCTTGGTCAAATCAAATTAACAGCTAAAGTTTTATTTCCTCCTCACTTGATTTTTGTAAATGCAAAGGAGCTCAATCAGTTAGACTTACTGCTACAGTTATTGATTCAGCCACACAACCTATTAGTATTTTATTTGCTTCAGTCTTTCTAATCAGAAATGGAAGTTACAGAGAAATACAGTGGTCTACGCATGTGTAGTTCTCCTTCTAGATCCTGCTGCTCGCTAAGGTGCCCTACTTGTTTTCTGTTCCATTTCTCCTCAGGGACAAAATCCTTCATGCCTCATGTTTGGTTAGCAAGTCACTTTTGTGTTCAGCCATAATAATAAACAAGACATATTTAAAGAGACCCACTAAAGAATTGTCTTTATCTCAGGGGTCAGGTACTCTCTGGGAGGATGAACCTAGGTCTAAGCTCTGGTGTTTTGGTTTGTTGGCTTCTTCTGAGCTTGTGAGCGGCATTCAAGTGCCCTTGTGAAACTGGCTTTTCACATGGCAAATTTAATTGCAAAAGTGTCACACCTCCCTGCCCCCCTTTGTATTTAGTTGTGTTGTTTTTTTTTTTTCTAATATTGACAGAGTTACAAACTCTGCATGTGTTATCCATGTGGTTTTGTTCCCCTTTCCCTCCTGTTTTCCCTCTAGCCTCCTTCCAGCTCTAGCAGCCTGGAAGAAGATGACTGCCCCACTGAAACACTTAGCAGCATCCATGCCTGGGCAGTGGTAGAGAGGAGAACTAGGAGACAAGCGATGTCAAAACGTGATGGTTAGAATAGAGGTTGGTGTGAGGATCTTGGGAAGAGAATTAGTGCTACAACAGCGGGTCTGGAAGAATGTGAATTACAGAGGCCATTCAAAGCAGCACAAGGTATAGAGAGCACTAACAGGAAGATGGGAATGTTTGGTGACTTTGACTGGCCTCAGCCAGGAGCCTATGGGATGGACATGGGGAGTCTACTTGGAGAGGGCTAGTGTTTCCCACCTTTTTTGTCACTGGCAGGGTTGAAGAGAGAGGGGAGCAGAAATGGAGCAAGGGACTTGGAGATGTGTTCAGCCAAGAACAGGTTTAGGATTGTGATTTTGGGGAAGCTGTCAGTTTTGCGGCTGACGCTGTCCCATCTATAACTGATGTTGGATTCCAGACTTCTTGGCTCAAACTTCTTCTGCTTCTGCCAAATACCTGAATGTTTAAGCATGCTCAGGGATTTTCTGGGAGATTTTAGCTGCTAAAGTGCAGCTTTAAAGTACAATTTTCCACTGACTAGATGTAAACTTTGACAAATTGGACAGATTTTCACAGAAACAAGAAAAAGCATGTCCTTGACCCGAAGTGTAACTTTTGAAGGCCGCCTTTCAATGCATGAGATCTGAGAACTGTTTGAAGAAAAGGTCACCAACATCAAAGAGCGTATTTGTTCTCTCGTCCTCTCTTGGAAAAGGCTGACCTGTTTTGACTGGAACAAACACTGTTAGACACAAACTGTAAAAGATGAGGACATTTGTTTGAAGTTTGGCAAGGCAATAGTGTCATCTAATGGGAGCTGGCACTTTAAGAGGCAGTATTATCACTTTTGCTACTGTCATTGTTAATTTCTATGATTCTATAAAAAGAATTTTATCTGGAAAAGCAAACAGTAAATTGCCATAATTATAATTGATGCATGACACAACAGGATGGAAGAACTGAGTATATTTTCAAGGGGGCTGGGAAGTGATGTTTTATCTCTGTATGTAGTAGACAGACAAGCTGTTGGCTGTTGAGTTGGCCTTTTAAAAAAAAAAAAAAAAATTCTTACCACCTGTGGTGTTAATGGGTTATTCTGGCAGATCCCTTTAATGTATTTTCTCACATTTCTTGTGTGTGTTTTAATTATGTTGTTGCTCAGAATGCCTTCCAGTATGGATTTAGAACCATATTTTGGTTGGTGTCATGCATCTACACAGGTAATTTTGAATCTGTGCTTGAAAATTAAGGATGTTTTAAACAAAAGTAGGAGGATAGAAATGACTAGCTTACCTCAGCTAGGTCTCTTCTAAGCATCACTTAACTTTTGCATCACCCTGTCACTATCAGCTGTGGCTGTCAACTCTGTGAAGCTGAGACATTCCTTCAGCCCATCTTTTCTGTTCTAGCACCTCTCCTGCTTTCTCTGAGGGCCAGCTGCTTTTTAAAGAAACATACAGGGATTACCATCTTTTACTTAAAGGAAAACTTTTGTCCTTTAACATGCAAATTTCAAAGTTGAACAATGTCCACAAGGTTTAAATAAGCACTAGACAGTGACATGGTAATACAGATCTGCACTGTTACTTAAAGGTAAATTTGTAAAGTTTGCAGTCATCCTGATTTAGATTCAGGTGTATTCTAGGGGGAATGAAGCAAAAGTCCTGATGTATGGTTTTCTGCTTCCTCCTGATTGCTTGCACCTTAAATTCAGTTAACATTGTTGAGTGCTGCAAGAGTAAATGACAATTAAATGACAGGGTGAGAACCGAGACAGTACCCAGAGAACACAGAGCAAAGGCAAAAGGAGGACAGCGTGTCCATTCCTTGTGAGCTGATAGGGCCTTTAGATGTGAAAAGAATTCTTAAACCATATTTCAGATGATGTGATTACAAAGTGGATGACCAGCAGTGCTGGCACCAAAGTGCTTTGCTGTTGGTGGTACAGCATTGCTAGCAGTTTCTGATACAATCTCTTTCACATGATTTAGTCTGGAAAAAAATTTAACCTTCACTTGAATTATCACTGTGTTTTGCTGCTGTAGGGTCTGCCAGCTTGCTTCATCTTTTATTGCTTATTTTTTTCATGTTCGAAATTAGTTTACAAGTTACCTGAGGGAACCTTGCCATTTTGTAGTTTGCATGCTTAGCATATTTTTGGATGGGAAAGAAAAATTTAATACAAATCTTGTAACAGGCATCAAAGACACCTAGCCAGAATTAAGGTTACTTCCTGTCCTTAAAAATGTTTTTTAAATGTTCTGGATATTATTCATATTCTAATTATGCTTAAAAGTCTACTAGTTCATTATTTTGAGTTGCTTTGTAGTGTAAGTTACACTGTGACTGGATTTCATTCACTTTTTTATGAAATCCTTGTTCTTTTCCCATACCCACTCCGTGTCGTTCTCCTTTCAGTTATAGAACAGTATGCCTTATTTTCACTGTGATTGATTTTGTTTACTAAAATATTTGTAAAAATAGGTATTTGCTAACTTCCTACTGAGGCTGTCTTTCTTTAACCTCAAAGTCATTCCACAAGAGACAAAGTGATGCCATGTTCGTTCTAGTGTTATTTTCCAGCTGTGGGCAAGAAGGCATGTTGAGCCTCACTCACCCAGAAGAAGAAAATTGACGTGATCCTTTAAAGGCTTCTGTCTCACTCCCTCTTTGAAAAATATCAAGACATATGCCACAAGCCTTCTTTTTCCTGGCACCTAAAGTGTATGCTGACAAATCTGTCTGCTTTTCATGCAGCGTTTTTGCTGGAGGAAATGGCCCACTGAGAAATACAGCAAAAGTACGCTTTTCTGTAGAATTCCTCATTTATAAGTAGTGGTTAAAGTATGCTAGTAGGCAACTGAGTTTCATGCTAATGTAATTACATCCTTTCCTAGGATGCCTTTCTGTCTTCTGTGTACGAAAAAATTACTCATTGCAGGTACGTACGGTTAAGTGATTTCTTGATGTATTGATGTACTGTGAAAAGGGAGTAACTAAACTTGCACTGACTTCAGCAGGGCCCAAGTTTCAGTGTTGGTACTCAGTTATTTAGTCCCTCATTTAGACAGTGTAATACTAACATTGCAGGTGTCCTGTTTACAGCAGAGGCTCTTTTTCACAGTTGCAAAGTCAATCATTAAGAAGTAGTCAGAATTAAGTTTACCTGTGAAAACTTAATTTGGTCCCTCTACTTGTACTGTTCATTCCTTAATTACACAACAGCACCATGTTCACTGCTGTGTGATCTCTGCCTGTGTCGGATGATGAACGATTAATTTAATTCTCTGTTCTTGATGGGTGGCTCTAGCTATATGCACCTACTGTGCATTATTAAAACACAGATGGTTTTGAGATTTTCTAGAACACTCGTCACTGTACTCTGACTGCTTAAATATTTGTTCATTTTTTCAGCACCCCACTTACTGAGAGTCCTTTTAAATGATGATTTTGAGATGACTTTCAAAGGACTTGCATAGCATTGGGTAATATCAGTGTACAGTGTCATCTGGGGTTCTGTAGTAATTGTGTACACTCTGTGGTTCTGATAAGCATGAGTGAATATCAGAAGTCAAAATGTTCAGAAAATGAGGAACATGGTGATGATATCAGCTTGAGTGACTTAATGGGATGGTCAGCCAATGGAAGAGCTAAAGGTAAAGACCAGGCTGATTTTCTTCTGACTTGGTCCTGATGGACTTTTCAGTTTCTCTGAGGGATGGGCAAAGTCCTTCCACTGAAGCTGGACAATAAAGCTGGATCAAGTTCATACCTGGACCTGTGTAAAAATAGAATTTAAGCAACCACTTCTTCCATCTGTGGGGAAAAAAAAAAAAGAGAGAGCTGGGAAGAGTTAATGGGTACAAGCACACAAGTTGGTCACTTCAGGATAAGTTAGGCTGTGAACTTACAGGTTGTCAAAGTGTGGGATAAATGCAAGATAGATATGAAGCAGCTGTGCACTGAAAGCTCGTGCCCTGGCTTATCTCACAGTAGTGACTTCAGGAATGTGTTTCTTGGGGAAGCTGAGTTAGTGCTGCAGAAGCCCATATGATTGTAGTCCATCTTTGCTTTGAGCACTTGGTATGGCATTCTTTATTTTAATTTGGATTTTTGTTTATGCAATTTTCTAAGTGTTTGAAAAAGCAAGTGGAAATCTGTATTCCATTTTCCAGTGTTTCAGCTGCACCCCAATGTTACATCATGTTTGCAAGCTCTCATATGGACGTGTCCTGCCTGAACTGAAATGCCAGCTGGTAGCTGTCATAGGTTGCTTCTGTCTGTAGACTGAAATTGGAGGATAATGAGGAGAACTACCAGGCATTTTCACTGATTGCTGCTGAAAGCAGTGGGTTGGTAATCTGTGGGAATCTTGGGTTCTGATGTGGGCATCAGTGGAGAATACATGCTGGTGTCTGTAGACTCTTGTCTACTTCCCCCAAGCATGGGTGCTTGCCCACCCTGTGCTCTGCGTCCTGTCCCTTTTCTGTCTTGTCTACACGCTCTCGCTTTCCACTTCCTTCATTTTTCCACCTATGAAGGTTGTTCGCTTGTCCTCTGGCTTTTCTTTGTCCTTACCCAGCCGTTCTAGCTTCCGCTATGAATCACAGCCCGTCGTGCCATCTCCCCTTTTCTGTATTCCTCCTCCCTTTCACACTGCTGATACTCAGTCTGACCCAAAGAGGCGATTTTGAAAGCTTCTAACTTTATCAAACTTAGAGGATTTTCATGGAGATGGCAAAATGTGTATTCCTATTTTAAAGGCCTCTGTATTCCTAGACTTTGAGTCTCTGCTCCAAAACATGGGGTTTAGAGATGTTTTTTTTAAGGTGAAAGTTACTCAGTGGGTTACAGAAGTTGTTACTAAAGCCTGGCTTTTGGGAGGAACTGTTTAGACTGAAAACTTCCAAAGAACTCATCCTAAGGTAGGTAGATATTTATATGAAAACTGTCTGAAATTCAGCAAGATAACAAGACTAATAACAACCAGTGACAGTTTTATTAAGAGATTGTGCTACTAGTCCCAGTCATGCTATATGTGCATAAAAAAGTAGTAGAAAGACTCCTGCTTTCACATGCTACCTGCATCATAGAGTTGTTTTCTGTACACACTGACACAGTTTTGGTTTACACTGCTTCCTCCTCTTGAATACTGAAATGGGCAGCTAATGCAAGATATGACTGGCTGCTACAAGATATGAGTAGCATGTTACAATCTTTTTCCATGAGAGTCTGGCTTTAATAGGATGATGTCTCATTATTTTTAACCTCTGCCTGTACTTGAGTCTGAAGAGCATTGGGAACAATACACTGCATAAATTTGTATCTAGAACATAATGAAAGAGACATTCATTTCATCTGGCAGCGGTCTTCTGTATATCTGTTAGAATAATACAGGCTAGTGCTTTTCAGAGCTTATTTGATCAGTCCTTCCAAAGCTTTGTTCCAGTTCAATAGGCAAAGAGGTTTCAGCAGGTTTGTGACTTGCCTTTTACTTAGGGGACTACAGCCGGGGGAAGAAGAACCTCTGAGGGTCTCTATGTGTTGTTACACATGCTCTTTTTCTGTATTTCTTCTTTAATACATACTACACTTTGAAGTAGGAGCAGCAAGTAGAAATTTCACAAATAAAAAAAGTACTTGGTTAAAAGTTCAACCCACTCGTGTCAGCCTGATTTCAGCCTGAGGAGGTAGACGCGGCTGATGTGATCCATGTAGTCCCTCCAGCAAAGCAGCCTACAGCTGAAGAGCTAGCAAATCCTTTCTTGCAAGGATGTGAGGCACTGTGTGCTTCCTTATTGCCAGACTGCCTGTTTGTTTTTTGTTTTTTTAAATTAATGAAAACTAGAATAAGGGCCATTTGTTAAATCTAGAAGAGACTGTCACGAGGTTGGAATTGGCTGTAAAGAAGGTAATTCAGCTAAGCCTACGTAATAGCCCATTGGAAGGATGTGATGCTTTTTCTGTTCTTCCTGTAGCTCACGGATTCTTTTGAAATTTGTTAAGAAACTTCCTCCTAGAAGTCTTTCAAAGCTGAACAGTGACCTATATATCGTCATTGCATTGTGTCCACTAAGATCAGAGTGGAAGCTGGCTGATTCTGTGCATTTAGAGATGTGCAGCTCTAAAATCAATTAGTTGGGATTACAACTAATGATCATGCAGCAGAATATATCCTGTGGTGAGAAAGTGGGAAGTCTGTGGTCAGTGTGGACTTACCTAGGATATATAGTTTTCACTGGATTGAACTTTGTCATATTAGGGTTGTAGGAAAGCAAAGCTATCTGCTCATAGTAAATTATTTCAGGTGGTTGAACTGAAAAATAGCAAAGTGTAGATTTGGGGACTGCGTTTCTGAGGAGAAAATTTCTGCACATTTATTACTGCAAAACCAAGAGGGTGCTGAATTCCTGTCTCTGTGCTGGAACTGTAAGTAACGTTTTGCACGCATAAGGTCCTGCTGTGTGGGAAGTGGATGAGAAGCACAAGGGACATTGTGCTCCTAGACCAAATTTTTTAAATTGCTATAGAAGATGTGTAGATGGAAACATAAGTTGCTGGGAAGGGAAGCAGTACTTCTGTAGTTTGTGCAGGCATATTTGCCTATGTTTGTTCAGATGTGATGAGGGAAAAAAACCCATGAATGTTTTCTTGCTGAAGATGCCTTTCCAGGGAGTTCAGAGTAAAGAGACTGAACCCAACTGTTTATGAGAGGAAGTTGGCACTTTGTCAGAGAGCACCATTGTGTCTGCAGAATGTGACAAGCCACAGAATTTTACAGACACGTTGTTTGACACTGAAGCCCAACAAATTACTTGCTTTCACAAATTCTGTTACTGACTAGAACATGCATGCTTTGGGGTATCAGATATTAGACAGGGCAGCAAAGGTGCACAGTTGCATTAACAATATTAGATGAGTGCAAACTGCCATGATGTGCTGTCCTCAAGAGTAAAAGCTTTCCCAACAAGAGATGTCCTCCTAGAGTGACAGTGAGAAAGGGTGAACACTGCATGCGAGGAGTCGCATGGGGAATGGTGAGTACTGGTGCGTGGTAGCCCCAGAGGACACCTTGACTACTATATACTGAGCAAAGAAGGCATTTTCATAGCTATACTTTTTAGAAAAGTGACAGGAATATCACAGCCTTTGCATATATTTGGAAATCTGAGAGAGTATCAGCAGCAGTTGTACATTACAGTGAATATGAGCAGTCTGAGGTTGAGGAGTTCTGCTGCTGCTGTGAAAAGCTTCCACGTCACTGAAATATCAGACAATTTGGAAATTGTGGGTGATATCTAGAGCCACAGTGGAGATTTGTGACTTTTCACAAAGTGAGCACAAGATGATAGTCAGGAATTGCAAGACTGAATTAACTGTGGTAGAATGATCCAAGGACCGTAATTAGTGTTCAAGCTTAATGTACTTGCCGTGTCCGTAAGTACCATCTTTGCTAGTGCTGCTAGTGAAATGTCTTCTTCCTGCATGTGGCCTGGGAGTCAACAATAATAGTCACTTTTGTTAATTTTGGCATACAGCTGTGAAATGTTACTTTATGGGCATGCCAGAATAGCCTTTTTCAAAACACTTCAAGTCTTCTAGAGGTAAGACAAGGCTGATCTAAAAGCCACAAGGCTTTGTTAATGGAGTGTCAAGCTTGAGCTGATGCTGTAAAGCCTGCAGGGAGCAAAGCACTGATTTACTGATGCTACTCAGGTTTTGGGTAAGAGTTGGCTGCGGTCCATCTGGCTCGGCTTGCTTGTGGAGTGAGCATACTTTAGAGTCCTGCTCATCTGGGAACAGCAAAAAGCTCCTTGACCAACACAAGCAATAAGGCAGCTTGCCAGGAGCTCATAATAGATGAGAGCTTCCCCTTGTTGGAGGAGAAGTCTGTGATGGTTATTCAAGCAAATACAATGTGTTTCCTTTAGGTATGCAAATATGGTTATTAGCCCTTGATGGAGAAGTGCTGAGCATTAGTACTTTTAGTGGCTCAGGTCATGGACTTATATCCAAGTCACAGAAATTATCGTCTTGGATGTTGTTAATTATTGAAGTATGTCACCAACTCCTCTGCCCTGTTTTTTTTACTGCTAGAATTTGCTGTAAGAGAGTGTGCAAACACAGGTGACAGAACAAGCACCTGCCCGTTCAAACTCATATAATATTTTGTCCAAAGCGTTTCTAAAAAAGCAGTTTGGCATTATTTACTTCTGTGCCTCCTCAAAACTCTTTGGGGAAATGAATTAAGAGTGCTGCCATCTGTTTATCTTACATTTAATACTGAGGGTAAAAAAAGAGTGCCAGCAGTTTTGAAGCAGCATTATATAATTTTGCTTTTAAAAATACATGCTAAGGATACAGTGAGTACTAGTACATTGGAACCACTTTGGTGAGTTGTTGCAATGCCTTTTCAACAATATTTTAGTCCTTTTATCTTAAAAGAAAACACCTCTGTGTGAAAACTGTGGGTGATAGTCACTGGATGGAGATGGCATTCTCTGGGAGAATGATTTTGTTCTAGAAGTAACATCAGGCACAGCAGCACCTGACTTCTCGCTGTGCTGCAGCAGCAGCTGCATTGGCAGCTTCAAGGGTGAAGTCAGGCTTGTCTCAGGCTGATGCTGACAGATTCCCTGGACTCTTTTTCATTCTCTTGGATATGAATTTCTGGGGTTTGTCTTTGAATTAGTGGAGTTCATCCAAAGTTCTATCCTCTTCAAGCAAGAAGTTGCCCAAAAGGGGAGGTATATTGGTTGTTTGTTCTGAAAGGGGATGTTTCTGGGAAAAAACACACAGAGCACCATCAGTTCCTATTTCATTTTGTTTTTAAAGTATTCTGTGGAGGAAGAAACAGCTTTGCTATTTCAGACAACTTTTTTCTTTTTTCTTTTTTCTTTTTTTTTTAATTTCCTTTTTTCCCCCTTTTTTAAGCAACAAAGCAGTGTTTTCACAAAGACAGGGAATCTTACTGGTAAGAGTCCTGACAGAAGAGCACAGGGGCTAATTCTCTTTCTTTCACCAGCTATGCTTGGTTTCTCACAATATAAATTGATAGTGGAGTTGATTCTTATTTCTGCAGTGTAAAATTAGTGCAATTAAGATGATTTTGCTCTCTGTGCTGTATTATTTATTGTATTTCACTTGGACTAATGGAGAAGACAGAAATCTCACCCTGCAGGTGATGTTTTGTAGTTCTTGTAATGTACGACAGATATTGAATATTGAGGCTGTAAAAGGGGAGAATTGGATATTAGAGAAGATAAATAAGAATGGGGGAGGGGACTGAAGAAGAAAGACAGTACTTGCAAAGACCTCAGGGTAAGCTGCTTTCAATGTAGTGTTTAAGCTTTAATGACCCATATACAGATTTTAGCAACAAAGTAATGGCCAACTAGAGGAATTAAGGGCCTCAGATGATGATCTGGACAGCAAAAGCTGACAGAGGTCATAAATACTATAACAGTTTGACGCAGACTCTGCTAGGAGGCAGTTTTTATGTTCCCAGACTCTCTGCATGTATGGTCATTTGACAAGGTCTAAGGAAAGAGCTGGTAAAACCCCCAGCTTAAGAGTTCTTGTTTCTGGTAGAAGGTAACTTTTAGAACAGTTGTTCCGATTATCTGTTCTTTGTATTCCTACCTTTTCCAGTAGCAATTTTTCATTGTTGTCCTTAAAAAAGCGCAACATATCCAAATCTCTCTGAGCTTTTACTCCAAGAAGTTCTCCAAAGTCTGAGATGGGGATTGTATGAAAATTGTGTACGGCTCTTCCTTTGAGTAAAAAAGCTTCTACTTAATTTGTGGAATGTTAAAAGTTAATAGAGATGCACTGATCAAATGTTTAAAAAGAATAATTGTAATTGCAGTAGCTGCTTTATAGCTCAGTGGCAGCATAGTCAGAGTACAGGAAAGTTCCTCTGCGCTGACTCTCTTGAGTAGCAGGAGTTGTGGAATGCGGGCCAAAGCAAGCTCTTTTGAAACTTATCTTCTCACCTCTTCAGCCAGGTTGAAGGGTTGCCTGATTGCTTTGCAGTCCTGTCATCAGGATATCTGTGGTATACTCGCTTTGAAGCTGCTGTATGGTATTTTCCCCTTTGCTATATACCTTCTGCCTAGAGCTCCGAGCTCCAAACTCCAAGGCTTTGCTGCTGAGGATGCTTGTAGAGGAACACTGATTTCAGCCAGATGCCATGTTGCTGTTGTGTTGCTTCCTAGAGTGATCAGCTTGTCAGATCAATCTCTTAAGGACCAATATGAGAGATGATACATACTTACCCTAATTCAATGCCAGATGACCCCTGGAGTTACTGCAGCCTGATGGAGCACCCTCAATAGGACAGCCAGGGGTAATAGTGCTGTGGAAGCTCCCTTGCTTCCATTTTGCACAGTAGTAGAGTGAGATACACATTTGGTGTTCCATTATTTTCTTTGTCAAAAGAAGGGTGACAGAAGAAAGTTCCACGTTATTCAGTACAGAAATATGCCACTCATTTGCATGTCTTTGTATCTATTATTTACTTTGCTGTGGTGACTGATAGTCCTGCTCAGATGTATGCATAAGATGACAAGGCACCAACGACAGAATGACATTGGTGACAACACATGGCTTGTCAGCATATATTGCTAAAATATGCCATGTCTTGTGGAACATTAAATATGTAATATGGTGTGAACATTAAATATGTATTATGGTGTAAAAGAAATTTGGTGAAGGAGAACACCTGGAAGTTCACTAGGTAAGTCTTCGTTTGTCAGTAGTCTGTAAACATGAGCTAGTGCTCTTAAAAAAATTATGGTGAGAAAATGCCATGTATTTATTCTCATGAGCTAATACAAATGATTCCATCAAACCTGTGTCATGTTTGAAAGAAAGGAGAATTACTGCTTAAAACACTATTCTTAGGATAGATGTTGCACTTTGTTTAGAAAACAGCTCTATTGTGTTGGATAGGAAAGATGATGTTTTGAAAAGGCACGCTTGACTTTTATCTGAGACAAAAAATTATCTTTGAGTATAGAAGCAAACTTGGTATCTGATTGATCAGATGTGAGTGGTTGATTCACTTAGAGGAGGCTGCGCAAGGAAAGCATCTGTAGCCACATCTCATTTTTGCCTCAAAGTGAGGTTGAGTTTGACTCAAGGTGGAGAAAATAGCACTGAATGGGAAGGCATGATCTTAAAACACACTGAATGTGTGGAACCCATGGACATAGAAGATACTAAAGTACAACTATTGGCTGTCAGGTAATGAAACTAAGATGTTAAAAAAATCATCCAAGTCACTAAAAGAAAAAGCCAATCAAGGTAAAATATTTGGATCCTGTTTAAGGTAACATGTATGTTTTGCTTTTCAGCTTCTCTTTTGAAAGGACTGAAACATGCTAACATTGTGCTGCTTCATGACATCATTCACACCAAGGAGACCTTGACACTTGTGTTTGAATATGTGGTGAGTAAAGTAACTTAATGTTCTGGGTATGGTCCAGAGTGTATTGAATTTGATGGAAAAGCTCTCTTCACTGTTGGTGATCTATGGATCAAGCCAAAATAACCCCTTACTTCAGGAGAGTGGAGGCTATAAGAGATGATGGGCTAAAAGTGGAAGGCTGGGCTAGACCAGGTTCAGAGATGGAGAAGTGGCTATTGGGGCTCTTGAAGGACCTTATACTGTTCAGTTGACTTTTCAGGCTGGTTCCTTACTCTGCTTCCTAGTTACAGTTTGTTTATTAGAGCTTTTTCTATACTGATGTGATTGGGTAACTTTAAAATAGGCGAGGATAATGTAGGTAAGAAGAACAGGAGTGAACTGTTTAACAGGTAGTTCCTTCATCAAAAGCGTGTAACAAGTTTAAATGGCTTTTGTTGTGACTGGCTTGTGCGTAGTGTCTTTTTATGAGCAATGTCAGTAAAAAAGAAGTCTAGCACACACTATTTAGAATTTTGGATTATTATTTTTTTTTTCCATGACTAGTGTTTTACCTACTCATTAAAACTTCAATTTACATAGGACACAGCATAATGATCTAATTGTGTTCAGAGTATGACTTTCCAAAGTCTTGGACTTGGCCTCCTAATTAATCTTTTTAGTTTTTCTAAGACAAACATATGGCATTTGTGTAGAACTACTGCAGCATTTAGCTGTGGAATAATGCAATGTACTATAGTAATTAACTTACCAGTTTTCACAGATGGGTCCAAGAACATGTAATTTAAAAGAAACAAATGAGTTTAGGGAAGGTTAGATTTTCAGTGTAATATCTGTTATTGTGTTGTAGTCAGTAAAAGACTGCATTTATAAAGTACAGTGATTACTAGTTTTACTCTTAGTACATCCCTACTTAAGACAGATGGAATTGTTTTGTGTATTTCTTGGGAGCATGCCTTAATTTTTACATGACAGAGCACACAGCATCTTGTCTGGAGAAGCCATTCACCTTGTCTATTTATGTAGAAACGCTACAGTGCAATAATGTGGGTATTCAGCTACAGGAGCCTGCAGAGTGAGAGCATGCAGTACATATATTTTACCTCAGGTATGGGAAGATTAATGAAAATTTAATTCCTTTTCTTAAACTCAGTGATTCTTCTGCTCCTGACTTATACACTGAATTGGTATAGAAAAAGCCTTGATGTTTGATTTTATGTAACCGTCAGTGTTATTTGCATAACTTTACATGAATACACTTTGCAGTGCCTTTTATCAGCGGCTGTATTTAGCTGTATTCATCAGAACTGGTTGTGCAATGAGATATATAGAATATGTTTCTCCCTAAAATAGATGTTTTTGCCTATTATACTAATGTCAAATGTCTGGATTTTACATCCAGTAGTAGTGTTTACAGGCTCTGGCTCCCAGACATATATTAGATCATGTTGCTTCCCATGATAAGCATGGACACAGGACTAAGCTTCATGCAGCAGCTAGTTCTGGATTCAGTTAGCTGTTTGTTTTTCAACAGGGTGCTGTTGGGATCAACCCCGCTGTGGGTTGCACCTTTTTATTCCCACGATGTTTGGTAGCTATTGAAACTGTTTCAGGATCTCATTTAGTAATGGTTTCTAGCAACTGATCCAAGTAGTATTTTAATATTTTGGCTGGTGGGCAGAGTCTCTCAAGGTGGTGTTCAGGAAGAACGGAAAGGGTGCTTTGTTCACTCCAACCAGCTTAAGGACTATTGTAATGATGTTGTAACTTGCTCCTGTGCCTTGGGATGACAGAATTGCTTAACAGAAGTCTGTTTTTGTTGTTAGGTAAGGTAAAGTTACAGGCTGGTCAAATAGCTAATGCTATCTGATAATGCTTACTGCTTGAGAATGCCCATGTAACCTGAATTGAATTCTTGTGGGTGTGCATGATACAGGTTTTAATTGCCTGATCACAATGACTTTTTTGTATTCCTTTTGTCAAAGAGCTCTCATTCGGTGCATAATATGAAGGTGCAGAGGCAAAAATTACAGTTGCCCATTTAAATGTGCCAATTTTGGCTGGTTGACTATGCAATCTAGCTGCATAATTGGTGTTACTGAGCTCTGTATCTGCAGTGTCTGTTTCAGGTTTTTTTTAACACCTGTACATGGTTTAGCTCAATAATACGAGTGATTTGTACTGAAATCACTAGAAATATTCATGTGATTAAAATTACATAGTGACATACCTTTTTCAATGACTGAGGCCTAACAAACCTTAAAAGGGGTTGAATTTGATTTACTTCATAAAGTGACATCATGGAACTGATACAGCATTGCCATTAATCACTATTGGCCATTTCAAACATAGCAAAAACCATTTGAGTGAGATGTCATGATTAAATTAGGGATGAACAGTTAGTGATCCAAGAGTTCTCAGAGAATGGAAACTTTGGGTTGCTAGGTTGGTGACGATTCCATTGGGAAATTAATACTGATGAAACGTCTGAGGTTATCAGAGGTGTTCGGTTTCAGCATTGACCCTGAAAGAGTAGAATGAAATTTAATTTCATGTAGCACCTTTCATTGCAAAATGCATTGCAGTAATAAGTTAAAAGCTGAAAGCAGAATAGCCTCTGAAAGGAAACATGGCAGTGATTAAATTCTCTGGGTACCTCAAATTAGATTTTTTTTTTTTATATGGAAGTCTGTCAGATGAAAACATGACAGAGCTTTTTAACTTTAACCTTGGCGGTCCCCAGGAGCAAGAAAAGTCAATCTTTAGAAATTCTGTCTGACAGCTGAAGATCAGGAGAAGTTCATTCTCTATATAAACATTTTGGTGGTGAATGTGAAGCTGTACATTTCTGTGGAAGAAGAGAAGGGGGGCTTGCTCTTTTTGAATGAAAGAACTTAACTGAAAATAGTTTAGTGTATACGGTGCCTTGTTAGTAGGGCATAATTTCTTTGTATGCTTTGGTAACTCTTACATCAGCTGTGATTGTTGTTGGCCATTCAAGTGTACTGGGAAGGGAGCTGAGAGGTCAATTTTATCACTGGATGACTGAGAGCCATTGCTGGTTACCTGAGGAGCTTTGAGGATGAGCTGCTTGGAATCACCTCTACAAAACCTGAAGGGCTGGTAGTCTTTCGTGTATGAATGGTAGAGAAAATGGTGTCCATATAGTTAACTGGGATGTGCTAAACAAGACCTGAAAACAAAATATGGAATTTTGACGCATTTCGCATACGGTATCTGAGACTGCAAGGACTTCCAAAAGAAAAAGGTCAGTTCAGCTTTACTGTTCAATGGAGGAGTATGACTGTTCACATAAGTTTTGTTCCCCTCCTCTCCAGGCTCTGTTTAGGTGTTAGTTTATGCAACCTTGTGGGTATGCCAGCTGTAGTGCAAGTGTCAGGGATATAGCCAACTTTACCCAAGGAAATGATGAATTTTACAGGTGAGATCTCAGACATAATGAGAGATCTTTGAAGATGAGTTTATATCTGTACGTTCTAAAATGTTCATTAGCTGTTACCATTTGTTTCTTCACTTGTTTATTTAAAAGGAAGATGACTGTATTTAGAAACATGTAGTTGCTGAGAGGCAATCCTAACCAATCCATATTGCTACAGGCTTGGTAGAATGATAATGAGGTTTTTAGTATTATGCATAATTATGTAAGTATATTATTATCAATAAATGAACCAGCAACTTGTCCTATTCCTGGCATATAAAAGTGAGCTTGTATAGTAATACTTTACATTACGCTTTCAATATTTATGAACTAGATTTGAAACAAGAACAGATACATTTATAATTGGAAGTATGAGTAATGAGTAATAATACTTCTGCCTCAACAGTGAAAAAGCTCCAGACTAATCTAATAGTGTAATTTTAAAGCAAGCATTTTCAATTACCTTGCCTACTTTAATCTTTGTGTATGTTTTTCCTTGTTAAAAATTACTTTCCATTAAAGAAGAAACTAATTCTCATTGCTTCGTTATAGCAGCTAAAATAGCTTGTTATACAATGACCTGGCTTAATAAAGTTCATTAGTTACATTTTCCTCCCATTTCCTATAAGAAAACAACAGGTATGAGTTTCTCATTTTTATTGCTGATTGGAAACTGAGACATATACTGTTTATCTGAATTAAAAGTTACAGAGCTGAAGTCTCAAAACCTGAGATTTTGAGTTTGTTGTGGTACATTTTAGAAAAGTATTATGCAAGGAAATGGTCAACACACATTACCTAAAACGATCAACAACTTTTGCATTGAAAATTTTGATTTTCTTATAACTTTTGATAATTTGGATCAATCACTATTACTGGCTTTCTGGTTTTATGTATTTTATTAGGGAACATGTGTTGAAACTAACGTTAGGGTGGCATTGCTTGTTGGTGAAAACAAACAAGAAAAGCCACATTATTTTAGTGGATGGGAGAGCAAGGAAAATCGGTCCCAGAGCTGCTTTTGAGCTCTGATCACTAGGATGGTTCAGCGGTGCTTAATACCTAGAGGACATTAGGGAGACTGGGCACAAGAAAGAAGGAGGGATCTTCTAATCCTTGGTTGAGAGTGAAACTTATTTGTAAGCTGCATTACCTTATTTTGCTGTAAGGGTGAACCAGTGGGTAATTTTCTTCCCATTTGAGGTCAAGGAGCTTGTCCAGCTACGGTAAGCAAGGACTGAAAGCTAGTGAAGCTCTGCAACAAGCCAGATGCCTCCTACCACCCTCTTGGCAGGCACCTCTGCTTGCCATGAATGTGCTTTGTCCACCCTGGGAAGGAGTGGAGCCATTGAGGGCTCCCAGGATGGGAGCAGTTAAATTTAGTAGTTTCCATTTGCCTTGACCAGAGAAGGAGCCATTCCCCTGTTGGTTTAACCCCTGCCTCGTTCCCCAGGCTTGCCCTAAGTTGTGCTACTTAAATTGCAGTCAAAAAGATGACAGAAGAAGGCTGAGAGGAAGCAGAGAGAAAGGAAATCCCCTACTACTAAGAAGAGGCAATAAGGGAATACTGCTCTTGGGAAAGCCTTGTTTTTCAAGTTTTAATGAGCAGATCAGAGACAGGAGCCGCTGATGTCCAAGTATAGATTGGAAATGCAAACAAAGTCAGCTTCGGGAGGTAGAGATTCAGAAGGGATTTCAGAAGGAAATTGCTTTGCTCTTTGCTGAGAGGTAAAGATTTACACAGGTCTAGTGGGAGAAGGAAAGATGTTACTCAGTTTGCCTCATCATCCTGACTTTGCAGGATCTTGCAAAGGTTGTGTAGACCTCATACGGAGGGTGCATACTGATGAATCGGTGCACTAATAAGATTAATCAAGATTTACAATCCAACAGATTGGGAGCCTGTGTGTATCTGAATGTCTATTCTTCATACAGTTTACTACTGTTTTTTATAACCTTACCAAATACTGGTTGGATATCCTTTGCACCTTTGCACCATTTAATAATTAGCATCTATTATTTACTCTTCTTTTTATTAAGTATTAAAAGAGTATTCAGTGTAAGTATTTTAAAAAACCCACAACAAATCAAAGCATTAAAACCAGCCAGACTTGAGCTGACAGATGGAACACTGGAAATCACTGGAGATATTCTATCTACTGACAGATCTCAATTAGTTTTTTCCTAAATTACAAATAAAAATGTCAAACATCATTGTGGTCCATCAAACCCACATCTAGTAAGATGCATATGCCAATGATAACAGTGTACTCAATACAGGTAAGGCCATCACCCCAAATGGTAAATTTGTACACACAAGGAAAACATGAATCAACTGGAGACCTGAGGGGGGAGGAAATCCAAGAATGAGCAAACATCTAGAATAAATGCTTCTGAGGAAAAGTCAAAATAAGTAGGGCTGTTTAGAGTTGGGGAAAAAAAGGATGAGGTGGTTCCAAACCTTTCAATATATTGCGGAGAAAGACAGTGACCTATTTCCATGTCAATGGTGAAGAGGTTAAGAAAGAAAATCTGAAATTGCGGTAAAGAGACAGATTAAACTATAGGAATGCATCTTTAATGGTAACAAGGGTAAAGCATGAAGAAGCTACTATGGGGTGATGGTTTCTCTAATGCTGGCAGTCTTTAAGAACAATTTAGACAGATAATCAGCAGAACAACATGTCACTGATACTAGATATAGGTAAGCTTAGTGTTCTTTCTTTTTGAGATCCTTTCTGTGTGTATCTTTCTGCATCTTAATTTTTATCAGTTAAATATGAATACTTGTAGTCTTTCAGTGAACTTAATACACTGTTACTTTCCTGTATCGGGAATTGAAGAAAAAATGGCCGTTTATTTTACTACTTTAAACAAAATTTAAAAAAAAAAAAATCCTTCTAGTTTTTTATTCTATTTTTTTTTTAGTAATTGATTATTTCTACATTATAGATTTCTGGGCAGCTCTACCATCAGTAATATCTTGGTGGCATCCCACACATTCCTTATCTTTTAATTTCAGTAATAATCTGGCATTGTCCAAGTCCCTCTGAGGTGAAACCTGACAGTATCTCAACTTGCACTAGAGACTGTCCAATCTAATTAAACTTTTTTTCTCAGGCTCTTTAATAATGTGGCTTGTAACTGCTGTTTAATTCCTCTTAAAATGAGAAGCTCTGATTTATTCAATACAGACTGAAAAAACAAACAAACAAACAAAACACCAACCCAAAAACTGGCTGTTTGGAGAGTGATGACTGCCATAATTCTAAGTCTTAAAAATAGATTTTTGCTTCCTGAACTAGCAGTATGCAGCTTTGTACTAATTTAGTCGTATTGATAAAAAATAGATCTATGACATCTTTAAAAACAGAAAATTGGGGTGAGCAATTCTGTCAAAATAATAATAATAATAATCCTGGAGTCAGAATGAAGAGATCAGTAATTGCAGATATCTTTATAATATGTTTATAGTTTTATGATATAAAAATAATTAAGGAATGGTGAATAAGAGGAATCAAGAATCAAACTGGAGTAATAAACAGAGTCAACACTGAAAGTTAAAAAGGCCTATTCATTTTTTCTTGTTTTACTACTTTGAGTAAAGAGGATAAAATCCATGGTAGCATAATTTTTCCTTTGTGCGCCTTGCAATCTGAACTGCAATTTTCCCTATAAAATTTTTATTAATCTTACAATCATGCATGGACAGTTAGGATCAGGAGGCATGGCAGAAAACAGTCACTCAGCCAATATGAAGAGAGGTCTACCATAGGATGCTGAAGCTTTTAGAGAAAGTGTTTGCGCTGCTTTTTTCCTGCCCTGAAGATGAAATTTTTTTTGTAGCCCAGCACAGCACCATAGCAAAGGCTTTTGTGCCAGCTCGGCTTGTGTAGGCATGTCTACACCATCCACCGCCAGTACCGTGCCAGTATTAACGTGGATGCTTGATGCAGTGAGACTGTATGTGGATTGTCAGCCTCCCTGCTGCGTGCGTGTTCTGCGTCTTGGAGTGAGTACTCTCACCATGAGCTTAGGGTTATCTGCCATGCTCTAATGAGAAAATGCTCGTATCTTCAACTATTTTTTTTTTTTTTGGCATATAGTGGATATAATGGTCAGTGCCGTGGAAACACAATGACATAGCAAATTAAAGAAAAAGTGCACACGCACATCTGTGTGGGCACATGTACTACAACTTGCTCAGCTTGTAAAAATTGTTCCTGCCCTGTTGACTTTGAGGACTGTAAGTCCATCGCAGTTTACGCAAGCTGACGATCTGCTGCTAGGTTTTGATCATACTGAACAGGAATTCCTACTGATTTTTGAGACGTCATTCCTTTCTTAAAGTAATCTCACTGAATTAAGTGTTTACTGTCTCTTTAATCTGATTTACTAAGAAAACAAGGCTGATAACTATTATTATGGTGGTCAGAGAATCAGGAAGAGGATAAACCGGCATCTTTAGAAAACTGGATTTTGTTGAAGATCTCTTAGTTCATTCAGCAATTCTTTCTGCAGCAACATGTGTCTTGCGCGTCAGAGTCATAGACCGGATTGTTCTCTGTGCAATAAACAGAGACTTTGTATCAATAAATAAACATACATTTTCTAATAGCAACCAAAAATTAGACAACTGTGCATTCCCTTTTCTCTCTGGGATTTTCAGGTAGGTTTATATATGTGTTATGTACTCCCCCACTGCCCAACTTCCTTTTCTATATAGTATTGTTCATGTGTTTTGAAGTATATTTATCTTTGTTGACAGTGTGAGAGAAATCCAAGGCACTAGAAACATCTGTTAGCAAAACTGTTTTCATTAAAGGTGTCTTGTGGGGTGTTTTTTTCCTTTCTTGAATCCCTAATATATATCTTTTCCCTGCTGTTCAGCCCAGCTGGTGCTGTTGCCTTCTGCTGTTTTTCTGAAAGTTGCTGAGGTATCACCCCAAGATAGCTTGTAGGGTATTTTTTGTCAGCATGGCTAACACTGCATCGTCTCGTAGGGGGAAAAGATTAAATTATGGAAAGCCATAGAAATACTTGAAAATGAGAGTCTATGACACTTTTGAAAATACCAGCAACATGAAATTAGTTTAAACCGTGGTGCAGTAATCTGCAGAGCGCTTAGGTTGGAGGATATATGCCATTTAAATAGAATTAACTTTTCTTTGTTCTCTTGTCACTTCAAATATTCCCACTGCCTGTGCTTTTATTGGTAAATTATATTATCGGTTTAAGAATTTGTTGGTGACAAAAGGGAAAGTATTTTAGTCAGGAAAACTGCTAGGGCATAAATAATGCGTGCTCTCCTTTGAACAGAGAAGAATGGCTCGCAACAGCCTCACTGCCTCAGCGGAGCAGCACAATCTGTCTGCTGCACGATGGCATCGCCGGCAGCCAAATACTCCCGTTTTTGTTTTAATGGAAGGGTTCTTTCACATTGCTGGTTTTACATGATGGGAATGCAGTTGGAAATGCTTCCTGTTCCATTCACGAGCCCCAGGCTCTCCGTGCATTTCAGCTTCAAAAATGACAGCTGAAACCAATTAGGCAGAATTATGGGACAGCTAAGTCACATGGAGATTTATCATGACTAAAAAAGAAAGAGAATGCATTGCATGGGAAGTAGAAGTGACTAATTTAATTAGAAGGGAATGACAGTCACGTTATTATTATGGAAAAGGGCTGGCAAAGTAGAGCTCATTTCACGTCACCGGCCATGCCTTTGAAAGGAGGCATCCTGCCCTTTGTCTGAATGTGTTTGTGTTTGGTAGCAGAGTCTCCAGTTTCTGGGCAAGATAGTTGAGCAAAATAGTTGATGTTAAAGTGAAGCACTGAATGTATCTGAGGACATTTGTAGCTTGTGGTTTACTCATCTATTCATAATTGGAATTCCTTCTTTAAGGGGAGAAGGGAGAATTCTGAACCATCAACATTTGTCTCCCCCCCCCCCCCCCCCCCCCCCCCCCCTCCTGTAATCTATATTGGGTGGTAATGTATATAAACCTTGCTTCAGCTGTGTAAATATCAGCCTGGATTCTTTTCCCTTCAGCAGATGCTTATACACAGTATGCTCACAAACATAAACATGCATGTGTCTACTAACATAAACCAGAGTCTTGCTGAATAGAAATGACCTTCATACACTTATACACTGCCACAAGTTTAAAGCAAAACCCCAATTCATTTCTTCCTGTGAGCCTGGAGACAATATTTCATAAGGTAAATGAAACTTTTTGTGGTATTGTCATGGTAGTTGATGGTGTGGGGGAGAAGTGAGTGAAAACCATTATGTTCCTTAAGGCAAGCTTGATTTTGCTTAATCCTTGTACAACTCTGAGCAGTTATGGATAAGGAACTTAATCTCTCTCTCGTTTTCATGTACCTGTAGGAGTTATGATAGTTGTCTCCATCATAGGGAGGAAAATATTTGAAATTCATTGAAGTTTGGGTAAAAATGGGCATTGGCTGATGTGCATCTACATACAGTTTAGAAACAGGAGAATGGTTGAACTAGCATAGCTGAGCATGAGTTTTCTGTTCCCTGTCCTAGGAGGCATTGTGCCATCTCTGGTCTAACCACAACTCATGCCATCTACCCCAGGAAGGGTCAGGGATCTCCTAGTGGAGGTCTAGCTGCTTGAGATGTGCACTGAGGAAAGGGTTTGTGTTTTAACTTGCTGAGAGAAGGTGGCACAAAGGCTTGACAGAGCCTTCTCAAGGACACATAGCTGTGTGTGCCACAGCCCTGAAGTCAAGTCACAACCCCGGAGCAGTGATCTTCTGGCATGATTTAGTAAAATACAATTATTTGAAGAAATAAGATGCCAAAGTCTGCCTCAGGCTGCCTATATTTATTTTTAATTTCAGCCCAAATGGCCAAGGTATCTTAAACATGTAGCTGGAGGACCCTTATTGTAAATATTCAAGCCTTGCAGCATGAGCTTGGAATTTGGAGAAGGGTAGCCTTTGTGCTGTGGGTGGGATTGAGCTATTATTTTGAAAATTGCCCCAGATTTGCTCAAGTGATAGACTTCAGAAAAATTGTCATTTGTACTTAAGAACTATGTCTTTTAAGACTCCTCCTTTCAAAGAATTGGCTTTAGTCTTTCACTTCAAATATTGTAGACTGTATCTCCGGAGGAAGTGGAATTGTTTCTGGGGGAGGCAGTAGTGGGAGGAGAGGTCAAATTGTTCACTTAAAGTGTAAGAGATTTTTGCACAAAACATTGCTGTGTTAGTGAGGTGGCAAAGTCAAGTTCTTAAAATTAGAGGACGCTAAGATAAAGATGGCCTGTGCAATCTCCTCTTGCCATCCTTGTGGAAGAGCCTGTTGTGCAGCTCTGCAGAGCGCCGTTTGGTGAAGGCATGTGGTGGTTGTTGAACTTTTCTCATTTTTTGTGGATGTTAGAACTAGGGTGTCTTCTGGGGTTCCTGCCTCATTCAAAGTATCATTTCAAGACGAGGCAGGTAATACTGCTGTAGAGAACTGGGTTCCATCCCTGCTGTATTGGGAATTGTCATCACCATCACAAATTACTGTCATCGCAATTCAGATATGCCCAACTTCTGCTATGCAGCATGAGATTCTCAGTCTCCCTTGCAAAAGCATTATACACTCACAGCTGTAACTGAAGTCAGTCAAAACACAGAAGGCGAAATAGTGCCAAATATTCTGAAAAATCGAAACCAAAGTGCTTTAAATGGAGTTGCCCAAATCAGTGATACTTAAGACTTTTTTTCTCTTTGCTTCAATTCCCTACCTGATAAAAGGGAATAATGCCACATCTCCCCCAGATTGCTATGAAATTATTTTATGTTTGGGAAGAGTGTGAATAGCATAGCAATAAGCAGGGCAGGAAAGCCTGTGAGATTAATATTTCTGCCTTCAAAGTAGTAAATAAGCCAGAGACTGCAAGCTGTGTGAGAATGGAAAAAAAAAAGCGCAACCATAAAACAGCACAGCTGTTCTGTAATCAAGTACCTCCTATTCTGTTCAGTGAGTGTGTCTAATCCTGCAAGGGGAAAAGAGTATGTGATCACATTGCACATTTTAAAAGTTATCATAATGTACATTTATTGGGCAAACAAATAAAAGGTTGGATAAACCCCATTAATTCTGGACTTTCCTAGCTTTTGAATTGTTCACTATAGAAACTTGATTTATCTCTATTGTTTTTGTGTTGCTGTTATGAACAGATGAGGGCTAATAGGTTATTTGTATATATAGGTGTGGGTAAACTGGTGGAGTGTTAAAAGCAGGGATTAATGGGATTTTGAACTTAAACTAAAATACCATATGTTCTGTCAGGGTGGGATTACTGGTGGTGATTTGTGTGTGTTGGGGATTAACAGCATGGCTGATAGAGTTGTTAAAAACTAGCTCGAAACAGAATTGGTCTAGCCAGGTCCACCTGGGATCAGGATGAGTGTGACAGGTATTTGCAACTGCTTGGCAGTCTCTGTACTGCATTCCCAGCATATTCCGCTTCCCTGTGAGGTGTCCTTACCCCCTGAGACAGTGGAGAAAGGACTGTAAAAGGTGCGCTGTTTGGTTTGTTCCTTGTTCTCCTATCTTGTTTCAGCATAGTTTTATGTTATTGCCAATATGTAATTGTATCTTGAATTTTCCTTTAGGGTATATATTTTATTAGATCAAGGTGGTAACCACAGCAAAGACCCTAGTGTCAGAGTATGGCATGCTGTATCTGCAGGCACTGTTCCACTTGGGAAAGCATGTTGCATTCTACCTCCAAACATAGTGTGAAGAAAAAGACTGTGTTCATCTATGTGGTACCAATTTAATGGAATACTGTTACAAAACTGCTTTCATCCAATTTGTTCTCTGTTTTCTTTTTTAATGCTTTCCTGCAACTTGCATTCATGTTGTCTTCTTCAGTGTCAGTTGAGCACACAAGCACTGGAGCGGACACTTGCCTGCCAAAAGGGAAAACAGGTTTAGAAATAGCTGTCCCTGCAGCACTGTCAGCTTTCCTGGCTATACTAATATTTAATTCAATGTGCATTGAGTCCCTACATTGGCAAAAGAAGAGCAGCTGATGCTGCCTTTGCTTTACTGCTACCTTTTTTTGTTTTGAAGTGAGGAACAATATGCTGTAACTTTGTGAGTTGCTTTCCCAGTTGGCACCATTGTCTTAAGTTGCTTTTATGAGAAGGACTCTTAACTTAGTTTTATGAGGGCAAATTCTTGAAAAATTTGAACAGAAAAGACGTTCCATTTCTGTTTACTGTCTGAATGAAGATTTGGTAGAGGCTTCTCTGCATCTGTAGCATGTGTGTGTGAGGGGAAATAGATGCCAAAAGACTGCTGTACAATTGACTCTGTAAGGTTTCCAGGATTCTGTAGAAATTGCTGCTTGCATTGAATTTTAGGTAGATGCGATCAATCAGTTTTTGAAGGAGAGAACTGCTGATGCAGAAGGTTATACTAGGCTGCCAGTTGTCATGGTCCTTGGGGTAGGAGGAAGAGATGAATGATGCATAACACAAACAGGATCATCGTTGATGTTCATGTATGGAGGAAATGCATCCAAATAATAACTGAAATATAAGTGGAACAAAATTATGTTATCCTCACGATTCATTACAAGTATATTGGAAATAAAAAGATGACTTATTGCTGTTCTAGTGATGTGACTCTGAAGAGGATGTTCATAGAAAGCTTTTGGTGAATAGAAGGGTGCAGCTAGCGGACAGCTGGGGTGCTAGGGCTTCAGGGATGGGACCTTCAGAGGTAGCATTGGGTTTGTCTTCCTCTGGTCTGGTCTCTGTTGTTTGACTAGTTGCAACTCATAGAAATCAGCAGAAGATGAAGGAGATAGTAAGTTTCCCACCTACCAGATTATCTGTCACCCACAAAGGCTGGAAGACTGAACTGCAGGGAAATAATAAACCTCCTCCTTCAGCCATGCCACACAAAGGTGCGTGCCGTGCTTGGGGGCTGTGACAGGTGCCTCTGAGGCACCACGATAGGGATGGGACAGCACTTCCCTGTCCACCCTGCCAGGCTTTCTAAAGCAAAATTTCAGGCTTTATTTAAACATCTCCCAAGCACTGCAGAAGCTGTTGCCATTCAAAGACTTTACTTAAATTAAAGATAACGTGTTATTCCACCAGGCTGGCATTTCTCTTCAATAGCGGATAACCCATTAAAATGGCAGGGAATCCCCCAAACTTATTATTTGACACCAGCCATCACCTGTAGTAATGGTATTTCAACTGATATTTTGCCAGAGGCAGACTCTTGTGCTGGGGTTAGTACTCAAAAACTGTCAGTTTTTCCAAACATGTGACGAGGCAAGCAGATGACTTTGTTCAACTATGTTTCCTTGGTGTTGATAGAATAAAGTAAGACAAAACTGGGTAAGGCGGTGATGCATACTGAGGGATGACTGGTCCATTTTTGATATGGCTTATTGATACAGTCCCAGAAAACTAACTGGGAGGATAGAAGAGGAATACATACCTGAGGTGGCTAAAGATTTTACAGAAACTAGGAATAAGTCTTTAAACATAGACTTTATGCAAAATGCGCTTCACTGACAGTAGCTATTCACTGGTAGAGGTGTATTTTTTCATTTTCTTTGTAAATACATTCACTGATGTGTTAACTGTTAATTCAAGCATTGCTTGCTGTAGCTTGGGTTTTGGAAGAAGCTCGGTTGTGTTGTATTTAGTGTGCTTTACCTGTTTGAGCGTGCTCTCTGCCCTTCTGATACTCACACTGTTCATTTTGGGACTCAAGTGATTTCCTGCAGCCAGGGCACTCGCTCGCTTGAAGCCAGGTAAGAATTCCTGAAAAAAAAAAGGTGTGCTAGTGCACAACCTAATCAACCAGTGCATTTTGTGTCATTGCAATATTGATTCTACATGCACAGGGTGTTTTCGTAGTTTATGACTTCAGAAGAGAAGGTTATACAGAACAGTTGTGGCTAGCATGAATTTTGTGTCTTAGAAGATGTGAACTTTCCTATTTATCCATGTAACTCTGCAAAGCAGCACTAGGGAAGGGCTCCTGGACTTGGTAGTGCTGCACAGAGAAACCATTCTGCTATGTTGAAAGCAGCTTTTGTCCAAAACTCTCACCTTGAAAACTGCCTACATTTAGTTGGGCTGTATGTGAGGCAGGTGTTGCCAAGTAGCTTTTCAAGGAATGCTGGATGATTTTTGCCAGATGTGTTCAGAAACCAGATGTGGAAGGCAGAGTCGGTCTCTGAGTTTTTGGTGGTTAATCTGGTGCATACTTTTGCTTTGTTTATTCTGAACATAATTCCAGAAGCTGAGCTGTGCAAGTAAACCAGAGAAGTAACATTCCACTTCCCTGAAAGTGTGCTGCTGACTAGTAGGAAAGTGAAGAAATGCAAGAGAAAAATTTGGAGAAAAGTGTTTCCATAGTAAAAGCAATAAATACTTATTAATTAAAAATAACATTAATCTGTACATTGCAAGCCTGCTTATCTTCTGAAGAGATTTCATAGTATATATAGGGAATATAGGCAACTGAAGTGAAAACTTAAAGTTTTGAGTCTTCAGTGAAGCTGTTTTCTAAAGCAGCTGTAATTAATAACCGTATATGTGCATAATATATGCTTCTTTTTGAGCTAGAACATATCATTGAGTACTCTGATATGCAATGCCTTTCAGGTTTATTTTCTAAACCATTGAGCCATCTAAATCAAGGATCACCATAAAATTGTATTTAAAAGGCAATGTTTTAATGTGAATAATGGGAATAGCATTTGAGGTTGTTCTTCCCTCCAGATATTACCTTTATGATGTTGATGGTGATATTGTCTTTACAAGCTATAAAATGATACTAAAATTCAATTAATTGATTTACCACATACAAGATGTTAGGAAACAAAATTCATTTACATTTGGTGAATATTCATATCATTCAAGTTACAAAGGTTGTTAAATAAAGTGGAGCATAAAGGTACAAATGTGTGTGGGCACACGTGTGGCTGAAAAATCTCCTTGTTTTCCATTTGTTCTGTCCACTCTTAAGTAGGAGGATATTTATTGCTGCGGTCATACAGATATTAATACACTTTTTTCCATCTGACTTTCTTTTAGCACACTGATTTATGTCAGTACATGGACAAACACCCTGGAGGGCTTCATCCAGAAAATGTGAAGGTAAGAGTCAAAAAGAGCACACATTCAAGGCGAACGCAGGAACAGTAACTTCGTGTAAAATGTCATGTCAGTTGTTTCATAGAAACTGATTATTAGCTGAAGGGAAAATGATTGCCATATGAACTATATTTTAAAATATTTTTTCTTTAAAAATAATAAAAATGCAAGTATTTGAATATTCCCACAAAAGAACTTGTGAAGTCTGTAAAATTGCTTCAGCACCAGAAAATATGAGTAAATAGTGTTATGGTATTGGTAGCCCCTCCCTTCCATTCAAACATTCACTGTTAAGACAAGGCAATACCGCCCTAAAACCCCTGAGTAAATTTGCTTTAGGCTCTCCATGCTAGATCTTCAGTGAGGTGAGTCATTGTAGGCTCACAGAGTTTGAGGGAACTGTAATGAATTATATTAGCTGAATATATGGCTTTTTATATGAGCATATAAAATCTTCCCTAGTCTTCTTGCTTACTTACTTTGATGAGGCATTTTCATAGCTGATCTCACTTTTTAAAAAATTTTTCCTTCTAAGGTAGATACTGAGAATCACCGTGCAGGAAGGAGGGAGTTTATTAGCAGGATTTACTGGAAAGATAGATTGGTAGAGACTTGATCCAGTTACTTCCTGGGAAGTCAGCCAAATGATTTTAGCATCAAATGGAAGCCAATCAGACATGCAGAATGTGTTGTGTGTGTATAGATCACCCAGATTATATTTGTTACACTTGTCTTGCACTTTGACACCCATCCCATTGTTGTTCTACTCTGGAAGTGTTTAAATCTTCACTTGTCACACCGAGAACTTTATTCTGGTATTTAGTTTCTTGAAATTGAGACGTTAATGGAAAAAAAATAAACCTCTCTTTCCTGGAAAACTCACAAGGCCTGTTTGGTTTAAGAAAAGCAAATATTTTGGAAAGAGGAAAGATTTTTTTTTTTCAATAGCTGATCATTGTTTTATATCAACAAGTTTTATAATGTAGCTTGATTCATTTTCTGTTTTCTTTCACTGAAAAGTGGCATCTACAACATATGAAGTTAGACAAGAACAGCTACCATCTAGAAAAAACACAAGAAAAATTCTTCCGTACTGTATATACTTGCCCAAACTAAAAATAAAACAAAACAAAGCAAAATTCTTTTTGCAAATACATGATGTGTATGCTGCACGATAGCATCCTTGTAATGTATGACTGTCACTCAGGCATTTTGCTAGCGTGGACAGGGAAAGCCCCTGGGTCTCCTCCCAGTGCCAGCTTCACAGTGCCTCTGTGAGTGCGGTGCTTGGAAATGGCCGAAGGTGGGTGAGGTGGGACCTGCTTTTCAACCACTAAAACTTTTGAGCTTTCTTCACTGCTCAGTTTCCTAAGCCGAGTTTCATGTGCTGAATGTGCTTGTTAAAACAGTGGGGTTGTGTTTCATTTTCCCATGTGGATACTTTTACATTCGTCTCTCTGAGGTTTGGGGTAAGCTAAGACTGGCTTTGAAAGTTAGTTGTGCTGCTTAAGGTTTGTTTTCTTGCACTAGCACACCTTTTTTCAGGAATTCTTACCTGGCTTCAAGACTACTGTAAGGCTGCAGTGCTGTATAGCTCAAGATCTAATATGCGGTAGTCATTGTAGCTGTAATTGTTTCCAGCTGAGAAGACATCATAGTTCACATAACTGCACTTTTTCTTGATCGTATCAGGGCCCAGTGAGCTTGTCTTTGAGGAGGATAGGCATACGCAGATAATTGGACTTGCTAATGAGTCCTGATGTACTGCTAGTTCAAGCTTTTTAAAGTCCAGATGGATTATTAATAAAAAGGAAACGGAAAACAAGAGAAAAAACACTGGGAAGTTGGAGCAGGTGAAACTACCCTTCTACCATGAGCAATCCCATTGGACAAATAAAATTCTTTTTTTTCTGTTAAATAATGTTAATTAAAATTTGATTATATGTATTTAGTAGACTCTCTTGCCAGGCCAGCAGCAAAGGCTAGTTTTAATTCATAGCAATGATTATTAAAACCATGATGATTTGAGCTCCTACCATTTCAAAACTGAATCAGCCTGCCTGAGGTTTTCAGTGAAATACCTGCTCTCAAGCTATGAGTGAAAAATACCTGCTTAGCCCAACAGAGTGACTTCTTCAGCTGGGAGGACAGGAACTGCAGAGGGAAGGGAACCCAGCCATACATGCTAACAACTCCCAGACCTTCACCAGCATGCAAAACTAAAAGCTCGCACTTCTCTCTTCTTACAGAGGGGATGAGATGGTTACTACATAATATCTTAATGCTTTGTTGTGCTGTACGTGGTTTGTCGATTTATGTAGTTGTGGTTCTGAGACTTTGCCACCTATTTTGGTTTTAGCTTCTGGACAGAGTTGTGTATCTGGCTGATTTTTAAGGGTTGAGCTGAGCTGTGCTGGAGGTCCTTCAGGAAGTCAGACTTTTAGACAGTGTTTGTTCAGAATCATAGGTTATGTGATCCGTAAATCCATTTTTAAAAACTTCCAGTTGAGCAATTATATTCCAGTAGCAATAAATTAGTCTCAGCTCTCAGGGGCTAACCTGTGGGATTAAGCCATTGATGCTCTCCCAGTATGACAAAAGGCCCCCTGCCTTTTAATTTTGTTCTTGAGGAAAGTATTGCCTAGTGATGGATATTCCTTTCTGGCTTGTTGCCAGTTATTATAAATACAAAGCCACATAGTCACACATCTTTCTTTTTCCAAAGAATATTATACAGTAGTTCCTGTAAAGCAGTACTTAATAGGAATGCAGAAGCAAAGCCATGTTTTGTTTTCTATAGCGCATCTTCAGCCTAATTATATTTCTGAATTTTCTCCATATTTACAAGCTAAAGACAATGCTTGTTCCCTCAGGCTTGCTTTTAGATGAAGAATGGTAAATAGAATAAAATCCACATTACTTTGATGGACACACATATTGCTGTCCCCTTGGGTGTTGTGTTTGACATTGCCTTTCTTTGTGGTTTCAAATAGGCTATTTGCTGTTACTTAAATATTTTAAATAAAGAGTAAGCAGAATATTATAAGTATGTGGAAGTATAAAGAACAATGTCTCAACTGGCAGTTGGAGGAGTCCTGGGTCAGTATGTTTAAGCAAACAAATAAAGTATTAGGTTTAGAATTTTTAGTGGCATGTATGTAAACACATATAATGATTCCAGAACTTTGTAATTCATGTGTGGAGGGCCAAGTCTTACAAATAACATCAGGTTTTAAACCCTTCAAAGAATTTGTGTGTGAGGCTGAGATGTTATTATCTACAGTTGTTTTTAAAATACCTGTCCCTGAGAATGTTAAACCAAATACGCTGGAGACAGAAATGTGGTTAGGTACCTGCAACATCTTTGTCAGCAAAGGGAGATTCGCAGAAAGCAGTTGTTTCAATCCATAGATTCTCCAAATACACAATTGTGTACATCTTTGGTAACTAACAAGCCTGCATATCTACCATTTATTTATAATTATATATTAATATACTGTGTACAGTATTACAGTTAGAGGTGAGGAGAGATGAGGTAATCAGTTGGTAAGTCCCTGTTTAGTAGGCACAGCCTCATCTTCTCTAGTTTTGAAGACATCTTTCTCAGTTTTTCCAAAACTGAAGGCAAGCAATAAATCTTAAGTACATGGCCCCACACATAATTAAGCTTCTGTTGGAAGCTACTGCTGCAGCCTTGTACATGGTTGGAACTAAGAGCTGATTTATAGGTATATACCATGCAGCACTTGCAAACTCCAAAATGTAGCTGTGGCAAACTGAGGTACAAGACTTGCTCCTGGCTCTCCCTAGGCTGTTTCTCCTGGCCCGGACAACTGAAATCTGTACTCCTGACTTTCCGTCCTACAGCTGTGGCTGTCCTTAGAGATAGTTCATACTTCTTGGACTCTCAGTTGAAATGTCTGGATTACTTCCTACAGCAGGAACTCTAATGATCACAGCAGCTAACTGACCCTGCCAGTGATTTTTTTATGATGATCTTCATTCTGATTTGTGCTTCCTTCTGTCGGGTACAGGGCCATCTCTATCAGCCCTTTGACTTATCTTCTTGGTTCTCCTGAGCCTTTGTTTACAGCTGTCCATAAATGGTTCTTGTTTTGTAAATTCGTAATTTAATTTTTAATTATTTTTTTTTAACATTTCAGCATGTCCTGTGAAAATGCGACTGTTCTTCTTTTAACCTTTGGAATACCACCTTTATTTTAACTGCATCTTCTATGCCATATTACTACATTCCCAGTAATGCAAGTCAATTAATCTTTATGTTTTGATGCATTTATTTTATAGTTGAGTCCGTTTTCTGTAACTCCTATTACTGGCGGAACAAGTAGAACTCAGGCTTTCATCTGTCATGCCTTAAAAATAAATCTATTAATGAGAGATGATTTGCTTTTTAATGAGTGATGCTGCATTGAAATAGCTGTAGTCTTTTGGGAAAAGCATCATCAGTTTTTTCTCTCTGCCTTTTTCCCTCTGCTTGCAGTGTTAGAGGTAATATTGATTTGTGTGAGCATTTGACTTCAAAAAAACATCTTTGATAAAATAAAAAGATACTTGCCTCTGACCCACTATTCCTCAATCCGTGCAACACCAGCCTGAATGACAACAGGGTTGTCAACCAGACAAAAACTGTCTCTGTCTCTTAATCACTCTTGAAATCTTTTACCTCAGGCAACTTGGAAGGCTCCTATCATCTACAGTGACCAGAGGGAGAAGGAATTTCCAGTTTGTTCTTATTCCATCTAATATGGCTGCTCTGAGTTTTTTCTTCTCCCTGGGCACCTTTTCTTTCCCCAGGGCCAAAAAGTGATAAGCAGAAATAGGCAGGCCCTCCTGTTGAACTCTGCATGCAGGGAACAGGAATATTCAGCCTTCTCCCAGGAGCCTTCAAGACTTCAGCTCTTACCCATCTGAATTCTGAGCCTTCTTTGCTTCCAGGAAGCAGGGCACAGCAGTCTTCTATGCATAATTAATGGATATTTTTTAAGCAAAACCTCAGCCATCTAAGCCCTACCCCCACCAAAAACTTTAAAAATGTGTTTTATTACTGTAATACTGAGTTGGAGAAAAGCTGACTGTCAAGGTCACGTGCCAGGTATGTGGCAGAGTGTGGAGTGGAATTTGGGTATTAAGTTTCCTAGGACAGCTCAATAATCTCTCTAAAAAATATGCTTAAGTTTCAGCAAAAAAATGTAACCAGTTTCAGTCTTAAAACTTCTACAAAAAGAGTTTAATAGAAATGTAATTAATAGGCATTATTGAAACACAATGGGATGCCGCAACATTTTTCTGTGCTAAATGCTCAAGAAGAGATGAGTCTATAGCACTCCAGGTTAAAAAAAAATTAACATAAACCCAAATCAGATATGATAAAAACATTGGATTTATTAAACCAAGATTTTAACACTGGACTCTTAAACAAGATGAAATGCATGTTGAATTGAAAATGTTGAAATATAGTGAATATTATCTGGTATTATCAGATATCTCTGGCACTTAATCACTTGCAGTATTCATTTATTCCTCTCCATATTGCAGTACTGTGAACATTGTCCTTAACTAATGGTTGCAGTTTTTAAAGTTGAGTCTGTTTTTGTCAGATGAATAATTTTGGCATTTAATGACTAATGTGAAAATTAATTATCTGAGTCAAAGCCATAGGGTAGTTGTCATCTGATGTCTTTTGTAAACATAAATATTTATCATTGAGCTGATTACAGCTTTAGAATAATCTGAAGCACAAAGGGCAGGGAAGCATTCAGAACATGGAAGGATTAGGCAAGTCCTGTATCCCAGCCGCGTGAGGCTTACTGCATTTGAAGTGCAGCTGCTTGAACTTTGGCAGCAGCAAGCATCGCATACTGGCTCTTGCTAAGCATTAACTCCATACAGTATTATCAAAATATAAAAACATATGCTTGTTAGTAAAGCATAGTATCTGAAAAGTATGCTAAAAATGCTTTGGTTTTTAGGTTAGAGTTGTGTTACCGATGTAGGCCTGCCTGGTGTGCGCTTCTGTTTTCTTCCTCTTGTGTGATTGTATAAATATCTGTGGTGTAGATGAGAGGTTTGTAGTCCCCTTTTTTGTGGGAGATGTGCATTGAATCACATGGCCAGTCCTGCATCCATATGTGACAAATGTGTCATTACATGATCTAGGGGAAGCAGTGGCATGTGAGCACCTCGTGTAACTAGAGGTGTCCGACCAAAAGGTTGACTTCCATAGACTTAGGTACAGAGGAATTGGGCAATTAGACCATGATAATACATCCAGCTGTGATGAATATTCATGTCTTGTTTCACCTATCATATCGACTCACTGGAGTTCGGAGAAAACAAGCTTTTGCTCTAAGGAGAATACATACTATGGTGGTCCTTTTAATGTTATTAGTCCTTACCAGCAGCAAATCTAATGTCATGCTTTTGAAATCTCTGTCCTACTCACTGAAATTAGTGCTGCTGCTGATGTAGAGTTGAATTAAAAATATATTTCAACAGATACGCTAAGTAGGAAATGATGCTGTTTAATGTGGTTGAAAAGTTGCTATTTTTCATTCCTCATTCAGCGAACAAGCAGGTGTACAGCAGACAAAATAATGTTATGCCAAATTAAGGTTGTCTTGTACACATGGCATTGAGAATTGATTATTTAAATTAGACTTTTTAGTTATCAGACATTAAATATGGCATCAGCATTTCACTCTACTTTATGTCAGTCTTGTCACTTAAAGTAATGATTTGATAATATGCACCGCTGTGAACAGTAAATGCAGAATCTTTATCAGTGTGTTAAAATTCAGGCTAGAAAAATGTCACTTTTATATTTACTGCAGTGAGAAATATGTGCAAACTCCGAACTGAAAGGAGTGTGTGCGTGTGTAATTTATTGTCTGTATGATCTGCCTGGTTCACATACGGCAAAAAACATTAAGATATTGTAGGGATGAAGGAAACACTTTTATCAGTGTCTTTAAAATCGGTGAGGCACCAATTGCCACCCTGACCTAGTTCACCACTCCCTAGCATGGGAGTGAATTGGTGAAAGGTAGAAAAGAAGATTTCATTTAACTGAATTTATTTTTACTTTTGCCATTCAGAAGAAAAAATCTGAAAGAGTCTTCCACTTACTGAACATTAGCAGATGACTATAACTGATCATAAGGGAGTGTCTTTATGCTCAGTTAATTAAGCACACCTTCCTCATTGCAAATGACTGTAGTAGTACCCAGAGGGGACAAAAAATGATTAAAAGAACATCAAAAGGAATAGAAGTTAGCAAATTAACACTTTCCAGTCTCTTTCCTTTGCAGTTCAGCTGCAAATAAGTGGAAAAAATCTGTCGTTTTTTTAAAGTAACGATACAACGTGCATTCCCAGTGGCTGTATTGTATGTATTTCTGTGTGACATTGTCTTTGCTAAGACTCTTGTGTAAGGAATGCAGGAGCAATTTAGAAGCCTTTATAAATGCGTTTTGGAGAGAATTATTTTAAAATGCATTTGGAGAAAACTCAGTTGGTTCCAGGGAGGTCAGGTAGGAGAACCTTTTATTGAGATAAAGCTTATTATGATCATAAAAATCACACTGACTCAAACGGCTAACGATTTTTTATTCAAATAGGATCCTTTATTGCTAGCGATGCAAATTCATCTCAGGACAACACTTTGTTCCTGGAATTTGTTCTTCTGACAATTTACGCAAGAGGGTCTACAAAGCTTTGACCTAAAACGTTCAGTATTTCCCCAGGACATTGTTAGAAGTGAAAAGTTGGATTTTATCTCGTGGGTATTATCCCTGTTGGGAGGAGGGAAAAGAATAGCAAACCAACAGTGATAAAAAAGATTGTGCTTGATGAGCTTTTGACATGCTCGCAGAAGTCACACGGAGACATTTCTCATTGCTTCTGTAATAATGCATAATACTGGGTAGTTTTTTCTTATGTTAATGGTTGAGACAAGTAGGTCTAAAACTCCCAAACAATCTAGTAAACCCAAATGTAACTGAGCATTGTGTTCAGTTGTGTTTATTTCCGAGGCTGTGAGATAGCACTGTGGGGATTTATTACCTCCTTTTGCCTTTGTAAATAGCCAATAACTCACAGAAACTGTAATATCCTCTGGATGATAGGGAGAAGTACACTGGTTGCAAGCATGAGGTGAGGTGTCCTGGGTTAGGTTTCTTTTATTGGTATTTTTAAATTTGATGGCCTATTAAGACTGAAGATGATATCGATTGATGCTGAATACACACAAGGGAATTCAGATGATTACGTGGTGCCCAGCTGGTGTGCTTTGATACATACAGCAAGCAGGAGCATTTGTGTTATCGGTGATGAGTGATAATAAAGCTTGTGCAGTATTGTGTATTACTTTTCAAAAGTAACTATGCTAATACAGGAATATGAGCTTGCTAAAGGACCAGGACATTAATCCAGTCTTGCTTTCAGCTTTCTTTTGAACTGATGTATGAACTCCTGCTCCAGGTTAGCTTAGCTCCATTTCCAGTCTCTTGCTGCAGAGAGAGCAGAGCAATCTTTTGTGCATTGTCTGTATACAAATATATATATATATATATATATAAAATATATATAAAAAATCTTTTGTGCATCTTCTGTAGACTAAAAGGTTCCATCTAGCTTTCTATTTCTATACCTAGGGCCAGGTCCTTTATTCCCACAATACAACATGTGGTAAGGGAGCTCAAATGCAGGAAATCATTCATAAATCCCTCTGTGCCATCAGGGAAAGCCAGTTCCTGACTTAAAAAAGCCCCCTGAAGGTCTCATTAGTCTGTTCTCTTGGGCAGCTTCCTTCTTGTCACTGGGGTCCCTGAAGCCTCAGGAGACACTGTGGCAATGGTACATTTTCTGGAGAATCTCTCTGGGCATGTTGTGAATTTGTTTCTGCTTTTCACTTACCCCAGTATGCTTTGCCAGAAACTCTCTACCATCTCTGGAAACAGAGAACAACTATGTGGAGTCATCTGAGCACTTCTACACAGATCACCCTGTGCATCCCCCTTTGTCATTAGACTCGTCAGAGCTTTCTGAACCTAAGGCAGAAAGGGTTAACTCCCATCACTCCCATCAGTCCCACCTGTTTGTTGTGTTTTGGATAGCCTCTGTCAGTGTTTAGCTCATAAGCTCATTTGGATGAGAAGAGCTCAAGATCCTATGTGACATTCAGAGGCCAACAAGACAGAAAAGCATTCTGCTGTGCATGAGCCATCTTGGAGCTGTTAGCTGTGCAGAGGTAATGGTCTGGGTTGTACACTCACCCAGGTTCATGAAAAACACCGTGAAAGCAGGGCTGTTCATCCAGGCAGCTGGCAAATCTCTCAGAAAATGTAATTGGTTTAAACAGGCATTTGGTCAAATGTTGCATGTAGCTCAAGTGGCTATCCGGGCCTTATACTTCAAAGACTATGTAGGTGCTAACCTTTTCATGGAGTTGAGGGCTTTCTCTTGTAAGTTTTAAGAACTGCTAATATTCTTTTACTATCACAGTCCATAAACCCCAAATTAGCTTTGACCTGAATGTATTTTTCTTAATGACAATGAAAATTCTTCATTAAAATATGTTGCTCGTTAAAGTGAGAGCTGCATAACTGTTAGGGAAAAAAAGTTGGGTGTTTTTTTCATGGCTATAATAAGTAAGCAAGGCCTGAAGCACAAGTATTAAATTTTTTTTGGTCTGAATGTAAAGCTTTGAGCCTCCTAATGTTAAGCCTTGCTGAAAACCTGACTTCTAGAGAGAAATCCCATTCCTGTCTTCTGTCTTTTCCAACTCTCATCACAATGACCCTTGTAATTTTGTGAGCCTTTAATTTTATTATCAAAACTTCTGTTCTTATTAGTCAGCTAGAAACTATACACACATGATGTCCTAGTTTGTTTATTACAGGTTATTTGACACTTATACAGCCTTGTGTATGACCATGCAAGAATTAAATTTACTAACATAAAAGCTGAAGAACCAGAAATCTATATTATTTCTATTCTCACAACCAACCCGTTGAAATGTTTACGGAATTTGGCATTGACTCCTTCTAGTGTTGTCGTCTGGTCCTCAGGGCTGCCATCCCGTGGCCTTGGAGAAATGGTTGCTTGTCACCGCCACCCCCCCCCAGAAGCCCCAGGCTGAGGTTTCATAGTGATCAGAATTGAGCAAGATGGAGGAAGGAGCAAGTAAGATCAGAGTATGACCATGATGGGTGGTGTGCCGGCTTCAGATCGGGTATATGGGTAAGAGGTGGTGGTACCTCATCTAGCATTCATTTCTGTCCTTGTGAAGGTAATGCAGATAGTCTTGAAGGGGAATGGGTTTCTTGGAGAGGGCTTTCCTTAAAGGCAGGGGAGGAAACTTGACTGTGAGAAGTCAGAAGTGTTTCCTGAGGCATTAGAAATGGTTCTTTCCAATTTGTCTTTTATTTTGTGGAGTGGGGCACTGTTGGGAATGGAGAGCCTCTTTTACTGTTCTCTCTTTCCAAGCAATCCCAAAAGGCCTGTGGTTTGCAGAATGCTCTATTGTCAGGCGTTAGGCTTGTGTTTTCCCTTAAATCTTTTCACATTTAATATTACCAAATAAAAACAAAGGTGAAGAGAAAAAGAAAAAGCAACAAAACAATGGCTGAGTTTACCCTATAATGAATTCAGGGAGATTTTTTTTTTCCCCTCTCTTTCATGATCTTCCTCTAAGGAGGAAGCAATTGCTACAGTGTATGTAAGTAAGTTAATTGACGTTTGTGGAAGTACTTAATGAGTACAGCATGTCTGTAAGTTTGGAATAAAACTACGTTCCAAAGCTGTCCTCAAGAGTAGACGTTTATTCTGTTTAGCTGTGAAATTGTTGGGTTTTTTTCTTAGCATGTCGCATCAAATCACTTGACTCTTCTCATTAAAGCCAAATGAAAGCCCACATTCATAAATATATTTTAAGTTATAAAGATTACAATGCTGTAAGATAACATGATAATTGAAATTTCTTTGCATATTTAAAAATCATGTTTGAAGTTAAATACCATTGATTTAGCCTAGCAAACTGGATATTTTCCCTATCTTTTTATTTAAAATAATACTATTTTGAAGTAATTTAATAGAATTTAATTTATGGTTTAAGGCTGCAATGAAAGCGATTTCTGCTTCCTGCCTTTAGTAAAATAGTTTTTGTGTACCACGAGTTCCATTTTAACCACAATTCAAAAAGGAATGTACATGTGACTTAGGACTTCCCTGCTATTCTTTCTTTTCTTTCTGTGTTTTGATCTTGGGTTTCCTCAGCACATTGTTAGACCCAGCCCTGGCAAGAAGGTGATTGATATGGCTCTTTGTGCCCTGGCTAAATAGCTAAATATACAGTGTATTGTGTCTGCACTCGGGGAAAAAATGAAATGCAATTAAATTAATTTCAATTTCAGTAACATGACATTTCTGTTTCTTTCATGTCAGCCTTTATTCTCTTCTATAATCAGATTTTGTAGCCTTTTTTATAATGTTTCCTCACTTCAGCAGTCACTAAATAGGATGCTTGTGTTGCAAGTTAATTAGAAATTCTCATGTGCCCAGGTTGACTTTTCCCAAATCCTTGGTGTGGTTTCCACATCTTCCAAGAGAGCATGTTTCATCACCTTCTGAGCTGTGAGGCACGAGGTCCGTATCCACTATTGAATCCTCCGTGTTTGGCTTTGCACAGGCTTGTTGTGTTCCCATTTGGAAACTGTAGTATTTCTTAAAATATTTCAGGCAACAGGAAGGGTCTGTATATTAGGAGAGATTTTTCAAAACAGCAAAGAAAACTCCTGGGAAACGATCGTTCACCCTTTGTATTGACAAACTCCATGAGGGTAACACAGCCTTTCACAGCAGGTACCAGGAAGAAAGCAGGAGAATGATGGGAGAGGAGATGAAAAGGGGAAGACAAAAGATCTCCACTATCCAGCTTTTTGTTGATAATTGTAAATTAGAATACACAATATCAATGCTTAGCTCTAGGGAAAGCATTTGTAGAGTCCAGTGAAGGGTAAAAGAAACATGGGGAATTATTTAGGTTCCCTATCTAAATTTACCTTAAAGACTATTATAATTAGGTTTCAAAAGTCATCTTCAGGTTCAGTGAGAATTATTATTTCCTAATAAAAAATACATAAGCAACTCCCATTTAAAAAACTTTGAAGGAGAAAAGCTGTCATACTTACACATTTCCTTGGGTACGCAGGCATTATTGTTATACTATTAAATTCTTCTTTGTTTCAGCTCCAGTGTCCCATCCCTCAGCCTTATCTCCCCATCCCTATCCACCCTGTACTGTTGTTTCCTATAATTAGTGAAGATACACATCTGTCTTCAGGCTACCACCTAATCTCTAAGGCCATATGGGTAAATGGAGTATAATTATAATTTGGTAGAAATTGAGCCTTCTGCACATGGTTGTATTGCTCTTGTTCTTTTTAAAGCAGGCAAACTGAATCTATGATATGGCTTGTAGGCTGGGGTTAGTGCTTGAGACATACATATTTTTTAGATGGAAATTTCGTTGTGTTAAATTTGGGTGGGAATTACGCCAGTTTGGGAGGAATTCTGACACAATGTTACCACAATATGCAAGCACCCTGCATATTGTGAAGAAATCACCTGTGGTTATATGCAAAATATTAACAGAGGTCATTTTTTGTCCCCCTCTTTTTCAGTTATTTTTATTTCAGTTGCTGCGAGGACTGTCTTACATCCACCAGCGTTACATTTTGCACAGGGACCTGAAACCACAGAATCTTCTGATCAGTGACACGGGGGAGTTAAAGCTGGCAGACTTTGGTAGGCAAGCAGTTAATTACAAGTCTCTTATAATGTTGTAGGAATGTCAGACAGATGGTTCCATTGATTTCTCTTCCCCCCCACCCTATTCCTTAGACACACCTTCTTCATTGTAGATAATTGCACATTTTTCTCCTGAGCGAAGAAATTGATTATGGTCAACAACATGCTTGATTAAAAGGGAGCAAGTGAAAAACAAATATATACTCCCGTTCTCACAAGGAAGATAATGCTGAAAGTATTTCAATTTTATTTACCATGAGACCTCTGAGTTAGAATTCAAAACCTTTAAAAAGAAAATAAAAAGAAATAGAGAGAGACCTGAGGAAATACAGACTATATGAAGAGCACAGTCACTTTATGGAAGCAGCTCTAGAGTTGTGGAGATCTGGATTAACTTCCATAAAATGGTCATTGAATGAGGCTGAAGGACACAAGAATAAATATTTCTTCTAAAGAATAAGGGAAACTAGGATCACCTGGACTACTTTCAGTATCCATTAGTCCCTTATGGGGAAGCCTTATTGGGAGTATAAAGACAGGGGAAATTGTTCACTGAAATGTTAGCCTTTTTGCCATTTTTAATTTTTTTTTTTTTATATACTTTCTAGTGGCTACACCAGGGCAAGTACTCTTTCCTCTGAAAGCCATTGTGAATGCAGATGTGGAAAATGGCAATATTTTTCTTTAGTAGATTTTACAAAATGTTGTAGGAATTTCTTTCTTTCCTGTAGGTCAGCTTCTCAGCTACTGGTTCCAGCAGAACTTCTGAAAGAAGCTGAAAATGTGACCTATTGGCTTTTTTAAAATGCCTTTTATTTTTATGACTGCTATCCACATCGGGCTTCACATTTCATGCAGCAGCAGTAATGAGGGAGCCTTATGTGCTAATTGGCAATTTTGCTGTTAACGTAGTCATGTTTTTTTGTCTTTTAATTAGCGTTACTGCAATTAACAGCTCAGTGTGTATTTGCTATGCTGGAGAAGGGAACAGGACTTCAGGTGGGCACAGTCCACAAGAACTTGATTGGCCTTTGGATTGCAAGGCAATTAGAGAAACAGTATTAGAAACAATTAGTATCTGGTTTTACATACCATTTTTCTGTTGCTGTTTTTCCAACCTTGGAAGATGCCAGAAGTTTCTAAAAGATATGCTTTAAAAAAAGCATTC
>NW_009258383.1:2208641-2256731 GCF_000687185.1 Egretta garzetta
CATTCCTGCATGTTGCATTTTACTATGAGATTTCATCTCTTAAAACACATGAAATAGGTGAATCATTAAGTGATATGAGTTAGTCCTCTGTTGAAGGTGCTGTGCTGTTTGAGATGACTAGTTTTGTTATATATATGTATAAACCACTATGAACTTCTCTGATTTCCTCATATTATGTCCTTCAGGAGGCTGTGATGATGGTGCTCTAGCTTTGGTAGATACTGAAAACTCTGTGGATCATCTTACAAATGTTTCATACGGTGTGGGGGTTTTGCAGAGGGTGTGTGTAGGGGGGGTGTTGCTGAAACTCTATGGCTTTTGTGGCTGGGGAGAGGGAGGCTGCAAACTTTTCAGCTATGTTTTTAAGAAAACAAAAAAACCCCACCTTTCACCAGCACTGTTAAATGCCTTGCTGGCGGTGTGAACTGATCAATGAAATGTCCAGCTCAGACGTAGGTTGACCTCTCTGGATGTATTGCCTGACATTGCCATAGAGCAGAAGAAAGGGTGGGATGTGTGGTTTTGCCCTGCTACAGCAGGAAATGTAACCATAATTTCTGATTAAATTATTGCCTCATTGCAGCACTAGGCTAAATTACCCGGTGATGACATCAAAGGCAGGATTTTCCTAGGTTTGTGTAGGCAGGAATTTAAGGTTGACCGTTGTGTATGATTTTGAGAGAGAGACTAGAGATCTATAAGCACAACCAAGAAGAAATACCTGGTAGTGGACACATAAATGTGTAATATTGTGGAGAGGGTTTTTTTTGTCTCGTAAATTTGTCCTGACCTAACAGAAACATCTGAGTAATCTACTCTCATACACCAAGTGAAGATTATATATCTCCATTTATTTTTTTTTAAAGCTAGGTTTTCTTTCATGGCTCATGACCTCGTAAAATTGAAAACCAGATGGGTTAAATTTCTCTTCTGAGAACGAAGATGAAAAATTAGAAGTGATGAGGTTAAAGTCTGAAGGGTCATGACTTCTTTCACTGGAGGCATGAGAAATGAGAGCACACCCGCGTGCTCTCTGTGTGCATCCCTGTGCCTATTTTCTTCTTTAAACATTGGATTATTATAGCCCATCTTTCACCTTCCCAGTACAAAAGACTCTTCTTAAACAAGATGTAAAATACAGTCCTGTTTCTCTTTTATGTTTTTCTCCCATGAATGACTAATTCACAATAATAATGCACTTGGAAAGGAAGTTGGTTTAGATTGCATATTTGATTAATTACATGAGGAGCAGTATGGAAATTAGAGAGATGGGTGTTTTGCTTTCAAATGCACTCAAGGCAGGAGAGAACCTATCAAGAAAGCAGTTTCTGTCAGAGATATGGTTGACTTTGCTAGCACAGTAAATATAAAATCCTAGAGCAAAGGCCTTTTAGTCTCTAAGGACAAGACCTTCAGATTTTTGTTTCATAAGTTTACAAAAAATCAACAGCAGGGCTGAAGTTTTTCATTTGGTGTCAGGCTTATTTAATCTCCTCAGTGTAGAATATCAAATACTTAAAAGCAGGCTGTAGTGGATCATAGTTCTTGAATAAACAAGGTAAAAGAAAGGCTATTCATGCCTGCCAGTGCATTGCACTGTGGCTGAAGTGGAATCTTTGAATAACCGTGGGCATGTGTTTTTCTACAGCAGGGCTCCCAGACATAGATACTCCACTGTGTGGGAGTGTCTTTTGTTCAGATGAACGGTGGTTTGCTTTTCTGTTCATTGTGCTATAGCTGCTAGGAAATGAACATTTATGAGAAGACTCAGCAGTCAAATGAAAAGGGAGAACAGAACATACAGGCTTTACCAAATTAAAAATGGATGAGCTATAAAAAATGGCTTTCTTGAGAAGATATAATAGGGGAAACTACACCTTGAATAGTTGTTGCTATGAAAAATAGTCCTTGAACTCCATTCCAGCATTCTTTTTTTCAATGTAATTATAATTCCAGAGGATATTGAAGTATATTAGGAATTCTCCTTACGAAATGAAGTGCAAGAATTATTTTTGATCCTGTGGTGTGAATTTGGCTGTCTATGGGTTTGTTTATTTTCCCCCGCACATATGTCTGTCTTGAGTAGAAATAAAGTATTATAAACCTTTAATGAGTAATGCCATAAGCAATTACAAACTTAAGTGAATAGAGCCTTGTGCTTAATGCTAGTTACCGCACAGACTGGCCTCCATAGCTGTTCCTTAGCCTTTGGTTAGTCATTTTTTCACTTTAACTTTTCTTTGATCTGTACATAGATGCATTTATTTGGCCTTTGGACGTGTATTGACTTAAAAAAAGAAAATCTTTGAGGCTTTGTTTAGGAAAGTCATTACACAGTTTTAAAAGCAAGGTATGTTTCTAGAATAAATGCATTTATCTTAACCATAAACAGTGTCAAGTGGCTGTATGGCAGTGGATAGGAGCATGAACTCAAAGATCAAACGCTAAGAATATCTTTTTTCAAGAGGTAGTTGCGATCAGGTGATTATTAATGTAAGCAAACCAGTTGTCTAAGCAAATGTGTGATTCGTATTCATATTGAACATATTATAACCAGTGGCATGTGTCATTTCAGTGATCCCTTATTTTCAAAATGTCACTTTGAACCTCTAAGAAATGGGCACCAAAGGCTACAGGAGCAAATAGAAATGAAAACACCAGAGGAACAGACAAGCTAGGCTTACTGTCTTTGACTCAGCATGAAGATGCTTCTAAGTGGCCACTGTCAGAAGGGTCTGGGTCGTTGGGAGGGTTTAGATGGTAGCAACAGAAGCTCTGTGAGGAAATTAAGACATCTGGGAGGAAAATGTGTTGATGTGAAGGAGGAGGTGGGCAACAACAGGGTGTTGAGGAGGCAAAGGTAAGATGCTGGAAGAGCATGAGGGAGAGAAGCAATAATTTTGTGGAAAATGTAGGCCCAGAGCTAAGGGCCAGGTAATTTAGTCACAGCAGACTCTGATAAGGCTGAGGTGCTCCATGACTTCCTTGTCTTGGTCTTCATGAATAAGATTTCACAGGCTTTTGTTCTCAGAGATGGGGTTCAGGGAGGAAAGGGGTGAGTGGAAGAGAATTGAGTTAGGGGTCTTCTGAGAAATCTTGACCCATGCAACTTCATGGGTGCAGGCAGGAGGCCTTCTGAGGGTACTGGGAAAGCTGACTGATGCCAGGCTGCTCTCTATCATCTTTGATACATCTATCTGTGTAGATTTGGGGAGGTCCCAAATAACTGTGGAAAGGTTAATGTTGTACCCATTTTCAAGAAAGGCAGGAAGGAACCTCTGGGGTACTGCAGCTTGGTCAACCACCATCTCTGGGAAAATGATGGAGTCAATCTGCTTGGAAGTAATTTCTGTACATCCGAAGAAAGTGTTTGCTGGTTTTAATTAAGGTAAATCACGTTTCATCCATGGGATTGCCTTCTATAGTGAAAGGACTAGTTAGCTGTGCAGTCTCCCAGTACTTAAGAGAGGGTTACCAAAAAGATGATGGTGCATAGCAGGAAGGTGTTCTTCACTGAGGTGCACAACAGGAGAATGAAGGATAATGGTCGTAAGTTAAAACAGAACTTGGTATAGGGCTGGAAATGTTTGCTAAGAGAGTACTTCAGCGTTGGAGCAGCCCAAAGAGGTGGTGAAATCTCCATTTGCTTCAGTGACTGGACAAAGCCTTGAACAATCCGGCAGGCTGGACTAGGCAAATTCTCCTTCATGTGTGGTTCTTTGACTTGGTATATACCATGCTTTTTTTGTTTTGTTTTTTTTTTTAGTAATTGGGTGTTGGCATATAACTATTATGTATACTGATACAAAACAAGATTGGCTAATCAGTTATGTTTGCATCCAGATTATCATACTAAATAAACTCCATCTCAAAGTCCCTAAATAGCTGATAACAATCAAGTAGGAGGTGGGTCCCACCTTCCATGTGGGACTTTCCAGGAAGGATTTACTCTTTTTGTGCCTTGTTTATTTTACGTCCCAGAACATCCACTAACAGCCTAATATCTGCCTCTTCCAGGGACAATACAGACATTTAATCTGATCATAGTATGGTTACTCTTACATATCCTTAACTAAAGGGGTTGAAAAATATGTAGTTATACTTGTTAACAGAAGTTTTTGGATAAAACATTTGCATAGCTTTTGAGGATAGGCACATCGACATCATCTTTCAATGCATTGAGAAAATCCTCAGGGTGCATGGGTATAGAGAACAAAACATTTAAACTTAACTAGCATGTGAGGCAGTGGTAGTGCTCCTGAGGCTGGGAGAGAAACTGGCCAAATTGCTAGTAGGACCCTTGTTCTGCTTTATCTGTGAGTTGATCAGCCTCCTGCTGGGGATTGTATTTCAGGGGATTGCTTGTTTGTGAAACTTCCCTGCAGCCACCTTTCCCATTTGTCTTTTCTGCTAGGCCTTCAATAGACGTGAACTGCAGAAAGTGGGTGAATGAGAAGTTTGAAGACCTGTTTGGTCTCTTATTTTGGATTGTGCAGTTATTGTAAGTGCAAGGACCTCCAGTGTAGTCACAGCTTTTAATTGGGATGCCATTCTTTTTAGTATGCCGTGGCTCCAAGGCACAGTGTATGAATATGACTGAAGGTACCTGAGAGGCAGAAGTGCAAAATACTATTTCAAAGTATGAAACAACATGTCTAGAATGTATTGTTAGCTTGGCTATAGTTTGCAAGGATAGGAAAACTTGCTGATTGATACTATTGTTGTTGTTATTATTAAGACTTGAATAGACATTTCCCCTTCCCTCCTGTTCTCTGTCCTGATTTTTGTTAGTTTTGGCCCTTTAAAAAAATCTTCAAACTGTTGTAACACCACAACAAATTCTAGTGTTGCAAGGTGAGTGAGAAAGAGCATCAGGAACTTAGTGCTTTAGTGCTTTCAGTCAGAGGGTTGCTTTTTCTTCTCTGTGGGAGGGGGCTTTGGAGAGAAAAACAGCCTGAGAATCTTAATGGCAATGTCTTTGCTTTACTTTCCCAACTAACACTGACCCTGAAGCTTTTCCTGCCAGCTTTTTGTTGTCTTTGGAGATCTCCTTGCATGAGGAAGGAGCTGCAGGAGGTCTGCATTGTGGTGGAAGTTCTGCCTTAAGCTTTCAGAGTTTTATTAATATAAAGCCCTGTGATGTAGTAAAAGAAAGAATCAAGTAACTGTGGTTGAACCATGCATCCTTCTAGATACAGGGGATGATTAATAATAGATAGCAGGAGCAAAGAGGCTTGAGGTCTGTAATAAAGAGAATTATACTCAGTGGAGTTGCAGTCTAAAACGGCAGCTGAGTATTAAAGAGGATGTTTCCATGAATTTCCATATAGATTTTTCTGTGGGGAGCATGTCAGGGATATGTCACGAGGGACAAGACCGTTGCTGTATAGTTTACTGTTAAAAGCTATGTTGTCAACTTGAAAAAAAATCTTTTTTCACAGTAAGAATCCCATAAGGAATTTCTTCATAATGTACCATATAAGATTCATATGAAAGGTTGGATAGCATAAAAAATTGGTTGCATGGATAACTGTTATGTTTTTCTGTGTAAATGCTCCACAGAGCATCAGTTCTTGAAGATGCTGGTATGAGTTGTTACAGTGCCTGAACAGCTGGTACTTTATATTGTCGGCAATGCTTGATGACAATGTTTGCAAAACTCCTCCGAGAGTGTCTCTAGTTATGTAGGCTGGCTACCTCTGATCTTCCTGGCTTCAAGCGAGCTCGAGGAACAGCAGGCCATGGCACGGTCGGGCCCTATCGGGGCTGTAGAAATGGTGGACGCTGTCTGAAACGTTGTTGTCTCGGATAAAGGGAACCAGCTCACCCCACATGTGGGTCCACAGACCCCTCTAACACCCTGTCTGAATTGAACAGAGAAAGAAAAAGGCATTTCTTTCCCATTTTCCTGTGGGAGGTTGCTGTTACCTCAGGTGCAGCCTGTTCCCCTCTGATAACAGTCTTTGAAATCTGAAGAATTTGTTCTTGTAGCCCCCAGGAAGGTCAGTAATGGGTTTCTTTGAGGGCTTTTTTTGTATTAAATATCAAGAAATGAAGATTACTTCAGTGACAATGTTGTAAGTTGGAAAAAAAGGAAGTGGGAACCTGGAAGGTGAAACCTGAACTGCTCAATCTTGAATTAGCTTGCAGGTCTTTATAGAAGACAGTTATTTCTGTAATTAACTGTAAATACAGTGTTTTCCATTGAGAGCAGAAGCTAATGATGCTGTTCATGGTGGCAGCCGGGCTGGAGGCCCGGAGCAGCAGTGTGAGACTGTGTGTGTTTGTACTGGTGTAACCTCGAAGGCACACTACCAAGTCAGTGCAAAAAGCCTTTCCTGTCCTTGTTGCTTTCTAGATCCAGGGAAAAGGAGGCCAAAGCTCAGGAGTGGAGCTGATAGGTAGCTAGGGGACCTTCAAACCTTTTCTCTTGGAGGAAGGCTTAAAGTTGAAGGCTGTGAATGCTGTGGGTATTGTGGACCCAGAGACACATAGAAGGTGCTATGTTAGTTATTTACTCTCCCAGGATGACAGGCTTGCCCTCCACCCCCAGATGTTCCTTCTCAGTTTATAGAATCATAGAATCGCTTTGGTTGGAAAAGACCTTGAATATCATAAAGTCCAACCTTTAACCTAACCCTGACATCCCACCACTAAACCATGTCCCTACGCACCTCATCTATCCTTCTTCTAAATACCTCCAGGGATGAGGACTCAACTGCCCATTCCAGAGTCTGACAACCCTTTCAGTGAAGAAGTTTTTCCTAATGTCTAGCCTAAACCTGCCCTGGCGCAACTTCAGACCATTTCCCCTCGTCCTATTGTCCATTACCAGGGAGAAGAGGCCGACCCCCACCTCACTACAGCCTCCTTTCAGGTAGCTGTAGAGGGCGATAAGGTCTCCCCAGAGCCTCCTCTTCTCCAGACTAAACATCCCCAGTTCCGTCAGCCACTCCTCATATGACTTGTGTTCTAGACCCCTCACCAGCTTTGTGGCTCTCCTCTGGACATGTTCCAGCAATGCAACATTTTTCCTGCTGTGAGGGGCCCAAAACTGAACCCAGTATTCAAGGTGTGGCCTCACCAGCACCGAGTACAGGGGCACGATCACTTCCCTACTCCTGCTGGCCACACTATTTCTGATACAAGCCAGGATGCCATTGGCCTTCTTGTTTCTAACAGTATAACTGGCTGCTGCTGGAGAGTAGCCAAAGCTGCCTCCTTCCCCTCACCTCCCAGGAGCAAGGGCTTCACGTGCTGTGCTCGTGACCTTCCCTTATCTTGCCCAGAAGAGATCTGTGGTGGAGAGGGAGAGGAGATGTGTAGGTGGCAGGAAATCTCAAGTGACAGCAGTGCAAATGGGTAGATTTCACTTCTGGCATTTGGGCTGAAGAGTTCCTCTGTGCACTGTTTTAGAGGTGAAGATGTAGGAGACTGTGGTCTAGTGCCGTTGCAGATGCTTCTTGTTTCTCATATCTATTTGGTTTGTCATTCCTGTTGTGGATCTCAGTCTAATTTGCTTCATAGATCTGATGGTTTTATTGAGGTATCAGGTAAATCTAAATTAAAAAATCGCCATTGTGAGAGTCAATGCAGGAAAAATACCTTATGGACAGAAATTGGGTTTGATAGTCTATGGGGAAAGAATAGATTTGACACAGGTTTCCTATCTGGAGACAGCCCTTTGCAAAAATTGTGACTTTCATAGTTTTATTCAACTAAGACTTTAACTTCTCTCTAGTAACAGTAAATACAAAGTAGAGCCACACACTGAATTTTTGGCTGTGTCAGTCTTCACTAATTGCTTTTTAACAGTTGAAATCAAAATTCTTCAAATATACCAGCCTTTTCACCTATTACTAAAGTAGGTGCTGTAACTTAAGCCCTTCCCACTGAGAAGCACTGTGTAGGATTATTGGCTGATAAGGAAAACTTAATTTTTATTTTTTTTTAAACCATTAAGGAGCTGGAGATTGGTGTGACTCATAGATGGGTCCCCTGTTAAACACATCTCAGATTACTTAGGGTTCAATCCAGTTTCCCATTGTTACAAGTTAGAGTTATATTGAGCCTTTAAATAGGAGCAAAGCATCTTAATTATCCATTAAGGGCAATAAAGGAAGTTGGTTATGACACCATTAAAACAACTGTGATGAAAAATCTGTTTCAGTGTTTTGTACTTAAGAACAACATGGGATTTAGATGTCATCTGTACTGCAGCTAGCTTGATGCTGACTGTGATCTTGCATTATTACCACAGTCATGATTTTTTATCTTGTCTTGCATTCCCCACCTAAGTGTCAACCAGGCTGTTACGTGGTAATTGCACAAAAAGCACTGTGATCTGCTGTCTGTACAAGAGAGATGCATCCATCCAAATGAATCTGTAAATGTATTTAAAATCTGGGCAGTAATAACAAGGCAGGTTTTTAATTGAAAAAAAGCATTATTCAGTCACATGACCATGTTCTCCTATCAGTTTTATATGAGAACGTTTTCTCTTCCTACACATCTTGCTTCTTTTATAGCCTTAGTCTTTAGACTGCCGTGGCTACAAGCACCTGTATTTAAAATACTTTCTTTAGAACTTTATTGTTCTGAAGCTTTGTTGCTTGTTTCTGTTCTGGCAGTTATGGGGGAAAACGATGACTATGGTCATGGTAAAATTTTTGAATATAGCTATCCTGGTTGATCCCATAGTGCTCTTCAACTTTCCTTTTTTGGTCTGATTATGGTTTTGTTTAATGTTTCCTTATTTAAGAGAACATACTGTATTACATAGTGAGAAAATTATGCCAGATTTTAAAACTATTTTAATTTCATTAATGTGTTAATAGTAATGCAGGTTTATTTTACACAGGAAATAATCAGCCATTTGGAAATTAAAAGAGAACTGGAAAATGGTGTGGATTAAAGAAGAAAGTATTCATCATAAATCAGAACAAAAATATTGATATGCAAAGAAAAAGATTAACATGAACAGAGACTGGCAGTTCATTAAGAGAAATGTGCCATTTAACACAATATGAAATAATTCCATAACTGAGATGGCATTTTAAAGAGGTGATGGCTCTGTAATTTATAATGTTTGTTTTGCCCCAGACACTTCAAAACCTTACCTTACTGCAGTACAGTCACTTCTTATCTAGGTATTTTTGAATAATTTATGCAGGGTTTTTTCATTCCTTCTGAAGGACACAGTGCTGGATATATTAATATATTTATAGATGCACAGTTTGTACTGATGTAAATGAAAATCATGCTTGCAGGTCTGTCTGCATTAAGATGAGAATTTCCACTGCAGCAATTGGCCTTCATGATAGCCAGAAGAGGTCAGGCAGTGTTTGTCTTAGTAATATTTAACACTTCTCCAATGATTTACATTTCCAAAGAGCAGCACAAATGTTAACTCCACATAGCCACCCTTATATATGTTACAAATAATCAAACTATAAGTCCAAGAGGTCAAGTGAAATGTTGAAAAACACAAAGGTACCAATATTAAAAGTGGGAGGTCAGGAACCAGCGGCTTTTTGTCTGGGTGATGTGAGAACACTAACAGCTGCTTTGCATGAGGAGGAAATGCTGCTGCGTGACTTTGTGTTACATGGTAGGGGGAATGGCTGGTTAGATCTTCACCTTGGTAAAGGTGCCCAAAGCTCTCCTCCAAGGTCAGTTCAGCTTTTCCCACCTTTGGCTTTTATGGCTCATGATATGTCAGATATTATAGGAATGTTTTTTTGTGGTCATTGGAAATAAGGGAGAAGGAGACTTTTAGATGTCATCTCTTTCATTCCCACCCACAGCTATGAACATATTCAAGGGCTACAAAAATGATCCGAGGGCTGGAGCACCTCTCCTATGAGGACAGGTTGAGAGAGTTGGGCTTGTTCAGCCTGGGGAAGAGAAGGCTGCGGGGAGACCTGATTGCGGCCTTTCAGCACCTAAAGGGGGCCTATAGGAAAGATGGAGAAAATCTTTTTAGTAGGGCCAGCTGTGACAGGACACGGGGTAATGGTTTTAAACTAAAACAGGGTAGGTTTAGACTGGATATAAGGAAGAAATTCTTTACAATGGGGGTGGTAAAACACTGGAACAGGTTGCCCAGAGAGGTAGTGGAGGCCCCATCCCTGGAAACATTCAAGGCCAGGTTGGACGGGGCTCTGAGCAACCTGATCTCGTTAGCAGTGTCCCTGCTCACTTCAGGGGGGTTGGACTAGATGACCTCTAGGGGTCCCTTCCAACCCAAAACATTCTATGATGATATTCACATCCTTCTTATTGCACCGATTTTTAAGTCACTTGGACATCAATTTTTTCAGTTATGTTAGTTCTTGTGGCTATATTTGCTTTTAAGGTTATTTCATTGCAATGGCCTTTAAGTTAGGTATTAACTGCTGTGGGTTCATTTGTTTGTAAAAGCAGATACTGAGGATGAGGCATTAGAATGGAAAAACTTTTAATGTCGATGCTGTCATCACTGATGTTAAATTATGGACTCTTCAAGCAGGCTGGAAATTTGACTCAGCTTTGAACTGTCTGTAGACCTTAAGAAAAAAATTATTTTTTTTTTTAAAAAAGGAATAAGAAAAAAATGCAGTTTTTCACTGAAATGTACTTTATAAACACACATGCCTGATGATAGCTTCTTGAAACTTTGGCAGTTCTTTGCCCATTCTATCTTACAGTGCTCAGGATTACCACCAGCTTTGCTACACAGGTTGCAAATGCTAAATGAAATGTGCTCACCTGTACTTACAATTTGCTCATACATACAAACTTGAAATAGTAAACAATTTAAATAAAACACGAAATGTTTCAAAGATACTAATAATATGACAATAGTATATTGTTTGTGGTCAAAATACTATCAGGGATCCTTTGCTTGCAATCTACAAGTAGTGTTTATCTAGCATTGCATGGAGAAGTACATCCGTAGCCTTTAAGTTGAATGAAAGAATAGATAAAAGAATGGCTTGGTTTCAGTACACAAATTTTCACTTGTTTTACTCAGTTACAATACAGGGTTCTGCAATTCTATGGACTTAGTAGGCTTACATCTGTACATAATAGACTAGATTTGGTCATATAGCTCCAATTTTGGTGTCCTGGCAGTGGCATTTCAGTGTTCCAGTATCACTGTAGAGAAAGATGCCGCATGAGAAACATTTGCTTTTTAACTACATATTTCCAGATACTGTTAAGGCACAGCCTTAATGCTCTTCTAATGTAACTCTTTTAAAAATGAAATTGTCTGTTTTCATTTCTTCTTTTTCTCTGACAAGATTGTATTAAGAACTGATTAGGTGGTTCCGCAGGAATACAGATGCCTGATTACTGATGCAAAGTCAAATAATCATTTAGACCTAAGCATATTGGAATATCTCTCATAAAACTTTTCTTCTAAGATTTGTGATTCAGCTAATTTAAGATGACATATGCATTAAATGAGTTTTGAGGAGCAATTCAATTGAACAGGTGAATCGGAGACTCCAGAGACTCCTGTCGTAAGATGTTGCTTTAGAATACTGCTTTACAGAAGCAACAGTACTTACACAGGTTTTCTTAATGGTTTCATACTTGAAAGCAAAGTGAAAATAATTTTTAAATTAGTGAAAACTAATTCTCCTATGGTCATTTTGTTCTTTGATGCATTTCAAAAAGCTTTGAAGTAACTGTTTTGGGGTAGGGGTGTTTTTTTGTTTTTTTTTTTTTTTAATTTTTGTTTGTTTTGCACCAATGCCGGTGCTGTACTGTACTGATGTTTTTAGATAATTTTTCTCTGACATAAGCCAGAGCAGTCATAGGTGTTTTTAGATGCCATGGGTGTTACCTAGTATGTGAACGTATGCACTAATGTGATAGCACATGCAAAATGTACTGGAGCTCTTTGGCAGAATGGCCAAGACGGTGTTTTATCTGCTAAGGAAATACGTAAGCTGCAGAGTATAATGTATTGTAGCAGTTACAAGAATCAGCTGAGTATTTGTCTTATCTATAAATAGTCTGGCTCAGGTACTGGAGGCAGCCTGGATTAAACTCCATGATCGCTAGAGAACCATTTGTGCCAGGCAGGGCTGGATAATGGAACAGACGCAGCTGCGTCCTGCAGCATGGAAATGGATGCTCGGGTGACACCTGAGCTGGAAGAGCAGGCACATCAAGCTTAATTGCATCGGCTGTGCAGTGCAGGGGCCAGGAGTCAGTGGCTGCTGCTGCGGCTTTGTGCTGTTACAACGTAAGTCAGACCTTGTACTGTAAGAATTGATGGTTTCAATACCCATGTGCTGACAGTTTTTCAAATTCACAAATTCCACTCCTGCAGGGTAATGTCAAATGGTAGTGTTGTTTGATTTATAAATATAATAGTTGTTAGATCTGCTTTTCAAAAGTACTGTGTGTTTGTAGATGTTAAACTTGTCCGAATACCTGCTTCTCCATGTAGCCCTGTTCTTGTAAAATTAACTAGTTCCTGGGTTCTGATCTGTTTCTAAATAAATTCGCAGGCACTTGATTAGGCTGTTAGTACCTGACCATGACTTGAGGTATTCTCTTTGTCAAAGTTCTCCAGATATTTTACCTCTAGATGGGAAATGATGGATCAGCAAAATTGTGGTATCCCACTGGAACAAATAGCTCCATAGAGCAACATCCCAATGGTCATGCGAATATCGTTGCCTCTCATCAGTGTTCCAGCGCTCCACAGATAAACTGCACTAAGCTGTGGACCCCATTAATGGAGGGAGAGAGTAGCATGTGTTTGCTGTGGCATCACCTTGCCCGTGCCAGTGTTGTATGGTCAGCTAAGAAACAAAATTACCTTAATGTAACCAACTGGGATTACATATTTGAATATAAAACTCTCGATGAAACTTAGGGTTTGTGTTTCTGTTTGGATGACTGCGAATCACTACATTAGCACCAAATTGTGCTTATTTAACAGTTCTTCAGCTGCTGGATTTAATACAACATTAAACTAGAAGGATTTAAATGGTAGTGCTGCCCTGTATATGATGGGCTTCAATCTGGTGTGTGTTCAGTCCTCTTAGCACCTGAACTAGTGTTGATCACATGTGATGATTTTCTAAAAAAGATAAGTCTTACACAGCACAGAGCAAGCGTAGTTATTTTTTTACTGGTGTGTCATATTTAGCCTGTCTCATGCAATATGTCAAGTACCTACAGCACTTTTATCAAGTGCTAAGTTATCAAGGTACCAGTTGATAAGGGTTGGCTCCTTTTTACTTGAACCCCAGAAGCAGTCATCCAAAAATGGCTCTTGCAGTCCTGCTTTTAGTTGTAGAGATAGGGATCATGGTAAATTGTTAACTTCATACACAATAGCCTGCAGTAAGCTATTAACGTCTGTGGTCGGTGCTTGATGGGCTACTACATTTCACCAAATTGCACATCCACAGCGCTCAGTTTGTCTCCATACAACACGTTCCCCCTGGATCACTTCATTTTTTCTTTTCTGAATTCCTTTGATTTGTTAGGGGAAAATCCTAATGACAGTGAAACATTTATACCTCAAAACCGTAGGAAAGTGGTCTGTTACCTTTCTGGTCTTCAGCAAGCCCACATACATACATTTTTTTTTGTTATCATTATTATTCTCTTTCAAACTCAAATAATTGTCCAGTATCGGGCTCATTCATTCAAAGCTGCTTCCCGGTTTTCTCCCTTTTCTCAGGGATTAAAATATCCTGAGATGCATTACCTCTCGTTTTCAGTGGAGAATTATTTTCTGCCTGTTTGTCCTTTCTAGAACTTCCTCCCTGCGCTCTGCAGATCTTCCCAATTTAAAACCATCTGTTCAGCCATTGTTAACTCTTTGCTTCAAACCTAATAACTTCACTGTGGAAGGAATAATTCTGACATTTTCACTTACAGCCTTATTAGCAAAGTGGTGTGTTCATGCTGGGATGTTATTAGGCGTAGAGGGCATCATCTTCAGATAGATTTTTTGTGAGACAGCAAACTGAGGATCATTAAGTAAAAATCCAGAATCTGGAAAGCAAAATTTAAATCAGTCAACTGTTAAGGTATTGTGGGCACGTATACTATACCCATAATGAATCCAAGCCTTTTCACTAATGCAGAAGTTATCTTTGATGCGAAATTGGTTGCTATCCTTGAGTTCTGTTAGCTTTTGCTTACAGTGTTGGTGCAGATTGTTTCTTTTTTTTTTTCCTGCACACACTGTTATTTTTCTGCTTCCAGACTAGCAGAGGCAGTTTGAACATACTCATGCTGACCCAGAAGGCCATGGGAATAGATATATTTTCCCAGTGTCGAAAATGGAACATGTATTTCTTTTGCACTTCCATACTACTTTCTGATTGAAACCGAATTTTTAGTGTGTTTCTTTCTGCTAATAGACAGTGAATGAATTTGGCACTCATGGTGCATGTTCAGCATCAGTGGGCTTTTTCAAAATGTGTCAGAAATTTTTTATAAGGATTTTAAAGCAGGGAAATAAACAGCTTTTATAGCTAGGATGGCTTTCAGTCAAATTAATCAAAGGGATCTTTTAATGTACAAACAGCTGAGCTCTTTCTCATATCCCACTTTTCTACTGCCTGTGATCCTTTCGGAGAGAGGAAAGAGGTGATGACGAAAGAGATGGTGCTGGAGTTGTTGAAAAAAGAAAAACACTTTTCATGAGGGCTAGAGTCGTTCTTTCTGGTAGCAGAAAAAGTATTTCTGTGTTTCCCCTTTCTGTAACTTTGTCAAATTGACGGTTGAGTCCCACTCACAGACCAGAATAATTATCATCTGCATTACTGTCAGTGATTGTCTGAAGACACACATGAGATAAGATTTGCAGGGGAAAATAATCTTTTATTAGAACAACTGATAGAGATGGAAAAACCGGACTGGCTGAGAGGCACGCTTGCCTTTTGCCTTACTTAATGCTCTCTGTCTCTTGAAGACTCCTGCGCTCCCTAATTAGGCTCTCCCTGAGAGTGGGTAACTTTTATAAATGAACAGCGCTACCATAATCTAGTGGCTATATTAGGACTCGGACATAGGATATTGTAGGTAATTTATCTTATTTGAAAGGAATTTAACTCGGATGCTCTGGTAAAGCTGCGTCTTAGAGATGGATGTGTTCAGGTGAACAGCAGAGGGGCCTAAAGGCTGCAGGATGCTTTTGATTGCCCAGCCTGACTTCTGGGTTAGAGAACTGACTGCTTCATTGAAGCAGTGTCAGCGTTTCCACCCATTTTACTTCTGTTTTGTTGTCGTTCAGGTATTCACTGAATAAATATGCTTCTGCTGGAAAACGAGTAGCTGAGTAAACAGGTTAAGTGAAGTTGACAGTTCATGATCTACAATAGAATACATTAACAATATTTTAATGTTGTTACTGAATCATAGTTATGGTTTTATAAGCCGTTTACCTCAAACTCTAGGTAATTGTTAAAATAAACAAGACAGGAGGCTAAAAAAGGAAGGATGAAAAGAATCTGAATCAAGGAAAAACAGCAACAAGAAAACCTTATTTTTTTTGTAATATGCCTTGCTAGAGCCCTTTTTGATATATCTAAATCAAAATAGTAAACAGCTCAACACATTTAAGGTGTAATGGAAAGGGAAACCATGCATATGGTTGGCAAGCCCTTGCTTTTGCAGATGTGACTGGCTTCCTCATTTGCAGAATCATATTCACTGTGAACAAAGGCTTCCTGGTTATCATAGGGACTTGACTAGAAAGCTATCCTGCAGCTAAAGAGATATCAAATATTAATATTTGCGCTCGTGTAGCCAAAGGTGTGTGTATTGAATAGGTCTTGAGTCTGGATATAGCTACAGCCTCACGTAAAAGCCAAATACAATTTAAGACTTACAGTGATAAATCAGTGCAGTGTGTTTTGTCAATAACTAATGCTAGGTAAAATCAGATACAACCTCTGAGTCTGAGATAAAAGATAAAGCCAGACAAAGCAGAGAAAATTGTATTTACCAAGGAAGGAAATACCTTCTTACTTTTTTATTTTTTTTAAATTCAGAGGTGGAAGCAGGAGGAGGTTTTGTGTATTAAAGACATATACGTGCATAGGCATAGATCATTCCCTGTATTTTAAATACAGGGCATTGCAGGGTATCCTGAGCTGTTGTTTAATGAATGAGTTAAAAGAAAGTTGTGGTTTGTGTCACAGCACAGGTAGATGTGCAAGCCTTGCAGTATGTAAAGCATCAGAACAGTTTCCTCTTTCAGTTTGGATAAATAATGGCTATGGAAGTAAGTGCCTGGAGAATGTTAAACACTGTCTGTTCTTCCCATAATCACACACAAGTTCCCCAGTGAGTCTGACGCGACCTGACTTTTAATAACTGGGCCTTACGCTTGGCTTCCCTCTCTCAAAATAAGGCTGCAACAGCAGGACACGTGTTGACCTTTTATCTTTCGGAAGACCCAGGAACCGGAGGGGAGTTCACTGCTAGTCAGGAGGTCCTCCCTCCACCTTCCCAGGCAGAAAAGTGCTCAAGCAGCAATATGTAAATATTGGGTACTCACCTGGTGATCTCTCCATTTACCTTTTGGCTTTTATGCACACTGCCCATTAAGGTTTGAAGTTTTGATGATCCCCCATGAGCTCTGTCTTTTTAAAACGAGATTGTCGCTCTTCCTGTAGTGTAACCATGGAAACAGACAGGGAACCCTTAAAGAAAGTGATCGAACATGCTGTGCTAATTAATCCTACCCTTCATTTTTCTTTCAGTTGAAGGATGTGGTTAAATAAATTTTGCATGAGTAAGCATATTTGGATGTGCAAAAGGGTATAAAATATGTAGCAAATTTTCTTGCAAAAGGATATCTGAAAAAAACCCCACCCTGGTAACTGTCGTCTATTTGCATCTGGAGCATCAAAACAAGAAATGCAGTATCTTGCTGATGTTTCACATGCATATTTTGATAGCATTCTTTTTAAACTGTAAATATATCTGAAAGATGAGGATATTTTTTCATGCCTTAAGTGTGATGAGAGACGTTTGCATTAATTTTGAGTCTTCAAGTGAAAGTGTTCATAACTGCAAACGCCTTCTTTGTGCAGAGTGTTACTCAGAAAAAGCAAACTTTGCTTCCTCCCTGAGAGAAAGCAGCTCCTCCGAGGTGTTAGCCTAGTTCAGGTCCTTTCAGTTCTGCGCAGGGAGAGCAACTGACTGAACAGAGGCACTGTGCCAAATTATCCTCTGCCAATTTTTAGCCTTTATGAGTATTTCCCTCAGTTGTTCCCTCCTGCTTTCCATTGGGCCATTTAGATTCCAAAGTAGTGTATGTGCCCAACTAGGAAACCAATTGGCCACAACTTAAAACATATGGCCTGTACCCATAAACCTCTTAAACCTGGTGATGCTGTCTGATGCCAATGCATGGCCTCAACTTGCTTTTACAAATTAAGGTTTTGGTTATAACTTTCTCCAGTCCGGTAATGATCTTCTTCTAACTGAGAAAACAGATGTAGCAGCTAACTTCAAATGAGGCTTCCATGGTGTTTTGGGAGTGAAAAGCAGATTAAAGAAAAACATTTATTTGTCCAACAGTCTGGGATTAGCCCAAAAGGGCCATCCTTTGAAAATTGGATGGATTTTAGTTAACCTGGAACGGATTAGAGGTGGAGGAGATCTAGAAGCACTGGGCCGAGGAAATAAGATGGGCAGCAGGCCAACAGGGTGGGAGGACTGGTTCCATGCTGAATGGTCACACAAAGAGGAGGAAAGGCGTGCTTGGGCTGACTGTAGCACTTGCAAAGCTCCATCCTGGCCAGTAAAGTGCCATAAACTGGCAGGCAAGCATGGATATTGTATTATTTGCAGTATGATTCTGGTATGGCAAGTTGGGTACTCATTCCTCCTTACACGGGAGATTTCTTGAGTGTGTGGATCAAAGACATGTCATGGAGACCTGAATACATTTTTCACCCCACAAACTCTAAAGTTTTTTGACAGTTTTCCCCAAATCACATGATGTTCCTGGCTTCTTAAAAATGCCTTTTCCCTGCCTGCCTATGCCTTTTCTCCTATCAAAGCTAGATAGAAGATTAGAGAGGAAATCTTTTGCAACCAAATCCAGTTTCCCTCAGGCAAGACTAAGAGGGGGCTCAGAAAGGCAAAGAAGGGTGGAGGCATTCGCCATCCAGGCTTCTCAAATCCTTTCATAATTTTTAATTAGCTTAATAATAGTAGGTCCATAGCCACAAATTCAGGGACTACTGTTTCAGTTTGGTTATGTGGGATATAGGTGCTCAGAATTGTTAATGTTTTTCTGGCCTAGGAATAAGAACTTTTCACCAGTTACAGCATTTGGTAGTTTCTGATCTTCTAGAAGGAAAAACATTTCTCTGGAGGTGGTGGCACTGCAGAGCGTGTGATGTGATCTCTCCTCTGGCCTCTTTGGGGCTGTACCTGGCCAATCCTAAACTGTCTGTGTGAGCCAAGTTATTCATCAAGCTGGTGTCCAGGTGCACAAGCATAAAAGAGATGGAGGTCTGAAAACTTTAAAAAAAAAGGTTATTCATATTTGAAATGTAGGGTTTTTATTAGATGAAATTCTGGCATACAAGTGAAATTATTCCCCTACACTGGTCTAATTGCTATAATCAGCTGATAATGCAACCTACTGGCAAGATTTGCCATCATTACTATGGAGATATATTCACTGAGATTAACTGTTCTTAAATAGCTTCTCCAGTCTATTAAGAATAGAGGTGCAAAGGACTCTCATCTGTACTCTGATGCGAATTATATTGCATATTTCTTTCTGAGTGTATGACTTTGCTTTTTGGTTTCTGTAAAGTGTAAGACATGACCTTCTGTTTTAGTGATTTCATTTGTTTTCTGAAAGGAAAATTGGTAGTTCTTTGTTTAGGAAGACACAAAAACCCCCAGTATCAGGAAATCTCCTGATTTCCATTACTTGTGTATGTCTGGTGTTCCCAGCGAGGGAGCAGACAGTCTCAAGGCAGTAACTAGGAGCAGATTATTTGGAAAAGGTGTTTGTAGGCCTGTGATGGGAACATTCACCATAGCCCTGAAAATCTTTTTCCATTTCCTGGAGGAGAGAGGCTGCTGTAGGAGAACCGTTAGACTGGTTTTAGCATATGAGAGTCTTTCCTAAAATCTTTGCAATTTTACATGATATAGATTATGGTTGTGTAGTAATGTGAATTATTTTAAATGACTGACAAGCTTAAAAGACAATTATTGAAATAGTATATCTTTAGTAGGCCACAGGTTTCACTGAAATAATTTCTGCTTCTGAGATTGGTGCACTGCCAATACACATTTGTTGAGAGAGAAGAATTTTGCACATACCATTTTCTGATGTATTACTGCAATATTAATATTTATTTGAATGGTAATGTGTAAACGTGTCTATTGCTTTCAAATATAAACTTGAATAAGCAAGCTGAGGTTTGCAGTGTAAACTCTAGAAGGTTTTCTTTGGCTCCCCTAAAAAAACTCAAATCTCATCTGTGGCACTATTTTTCTGGGACTTTCCTTTTCATTTCTTTTTTCTAAATAACATTGAAATGAAAGACTATCAATGCCTAAGGATGAGCAGTTAATGGAAACAAAAATCTTTTTTTATTTTTCTTTCATTTAGGTATACCACAATGTATCTTTGCATCTCTCCAGGGCCTGTGGTTGTCATTATGAAAAGCGTATTTTATTATTCCTTCATAAGATTCACAGCTCTGTTAGCCTGGTGCTAAATGATAGGTGCTACCATGTTCTTTCATTAAGTAACTTATTTCAACACTAGAAGAAAAAAAAAAAAAAACGCTTGCAACATGCCATCATACTGTGTGATGTGTGCTCATATATCCTTTTAGGATCGTAACTATACAGCAAATTATTTCTTAGTTTTGTTTGCATTAATTTATTTGTATTTATCCCACAGGTCTTGCAAGAGCGAAATCAGTTCCCAGCCATACGTATTCCAATGAAGTGGTAACCCTATGGTATAGGCCTCCAGATGTTCTTCTGGGATCAACAGAATATTCTACCTGCCTTGACATGTGGTAAGTACAGAGTTCTTGCACAAGGCTCTGTGTAGGTGCTTTAGTTCTGATTTTTTTTTAGGCACATAAAACAAATAAGTAGCAAGATTAGTGGTACAGGTTAAAAAACTTGTGTGTCGTTATCTGTGTGGTTCGCTCAGTGTCGCCCTAAAGGAATGCCCTCCTGCCACCCCACCGGTTGGCAGCTGGTACCTGCTGTTGACACACCACTTAGAAGAGCCATTGGTGCTTTGCAAGAGACTTGAGTTGTTGCTTGACTTTTGTAGTCTTAGTGTGGTACTTTGATAGTATATGGTACTTGTTTTGCAGAAGACAGACTTTCACCATGCCCAGCTGTAGCTAGGACAAAACCAGCATTCTCTGAATGTGAGGGTACAGCCTCAGTTCTGTAAATCAGTGTGTGACACATCACTGAATAGTTTTCTTTCAAACCTACAGATTTTATTTAGGCCTGCAGGTTTGGAAGGGCAGTTTGATCTGTGCAATATATAGCACCATGCTCCTTTTTGATAACATCATTTAGTCCTGTGTTGAATAAAGAAGGTGCTTGGGGTTTTGACTGTTAGAAACCAAGGTGGAGGTGCTTCGTTTAACCTGTAGGTTTTGAGGTCACAGGATCTCTGTAATCTGTACAAATTCTTAATTAGTAAGAGCTTCAAATGTATTAGTAGAAGCAATGCATGTTGATTCAAGAAACAGAAATGTGGAAAAAAAATTTTCCTTACAAAGAAAATCTCATGCTCTGGAAGACGTTAATTTTTTTTTAATGTGTGTTTGACTTTTTAAATGCATACAACTCATTTCATTTGAGAAAAAATAATATTCTGAGCAAGTTTCAGAAAGATATAATGATTTATTTGTAGTTTGGTGAAATATCTTTCTTTAATACAGACAACCTAAATTTAGAATAATGATTATGTTAAAATCTAGAGGTAACTGTAAGATAAAGTTAAAAGGACCTTATGCTTACGTAAGGGTGGGTAAATAATATTTGTCAAAGTAATCTTGCAGCGTAGTGCTGAAACTGATGATCTAGCAAGGATTTTTTTTTGCTGAGGAAGGGAACTAAGCATGACTAGGTTGTGTTTAGTCCTGTAGCCAAGATCAGGGAATGTGGGATGAAAAGCTACATTTTCCTGAAAATCTCATCTAGCTTTTCCCTGTATCACTAAGTCTTGACCCCTGGGGACAGGAGTTAGAAGCTGCAGGATTGTTTCATTCAAAGGGGTAGCAGAGTATAAATACTAGAATATCTAATACTTCTAATATAACCGGGCCTCTGGCTGCTGTAATTCCTTGATGTGTAAGGGTGGGTGAACCAAGAGCCAGGAAAGGGAGGGGAGGGTGAACAAACTTCTCCAAATGTGAACGTTGTGATACTGCAACTCCATCAGAGAGGAGAAGGCAGCATCTTCTGTATCAGCTGTCTGGTTTTCTTCAAACCATTCTCCACCTCACAGAGCTGAATTCCCCCTGCATCTCAGCTTCTCATCTATCCTAAAACTGTCCTGTTTTCCCAAAGATTGGATTCAACCTGGTGTCTTCACAAACTGTATGCAAACTCCGCATCCCATCTGCCCGTGACGTTTTGCAATCGCCTCCTTTCCAAGATGCACTGCTGTCACTCTCAGCAAGAAGCTCAGCTTGCTTGGGGTGAGGCAGGACAACTGCACCAGAAGATGGAAGTAGTTGGGAAACACAAATAGTTCTTTCTCCTCACCCTCTTATAGTTCAGTCTACATGTGTTCAGTTCTTGTGAGTCCCACATCTTTGTGTACCTCAGTACATACATGTATCAGTTTGTGAAGTACAATGAGAATGAGAGAATAAATGGAAATGGCTAAAGAAAATTTTTAAATGCTTTAAGAGAGCAAACTGCTCCAAAAGCCCTCTCAAATGTTTTTTTTAGTCAAAAGAACCATTGGATTTTTTTTTTTTTTTACATTTACCAATTAAAAAGAAAATCCACTTTGAAATTAAGTTTTTTGGGGTTTTTTGTGGTTTTTTTTTAAACTCAACAAAAGATTTTAAACCATTTTTGATTATCTTTTTCCACAAAGCAAAATGGTTCAATAGTTTGCCAGAAATAAATCTTTTAACATTCCTCCCAATAATGATTTTAGTAAGGGAGCTATTAAAAAGTCCAGTCAAGCTATGTGGTGTTACTGTGATAGAGATCAAATGAAGCCATGCAGCTAATAGAAGCATTTTAAACTCACTATAAGTGCAGACTGAGCATTTCCTTCATAATCATATGTTTATATTCAAATTACATAGACAGCAGGGAAGATCAAGGAAGGACTCAGAATGCCACTTCAGCAATCCAGGTCATTATTTTGTGTCCTGACAAAAATGATGCAAGAGTATTGGGGGAAGAACAGAATAATTACATCTTCAATAATATCAATAAATGATGTCCTCTTGCACAGAGCATTTCATATAGGTCTGAAAAAGATCCAGGTGCTCAGGGAGAGAGGTGCTGAGTTCTGTTTCAAATGAAAAATTAAATTGTACTGCTCTTGTACTAGATTTGTAGCCCTTACAGAATTTTTGCTGCCCTGTACAAACTGAAGAACTATGAAAAGCTTAGAAAAAAGCCCTAGTAATACAGTTTATTTCACATGTCAGGGATTTGTGTAGAGGCTCAGCTACTGCCACATCAGAAATCAGATTAGAGCAAATGTATATTGTGTGTGACAGAAGAGCTTTAGGTTTTTATTTCTATGCTTTGCTGGGTTATCTGAGACAGCGCTTCCAGTTTGATGTGAGAGGTGTAGTTGCACGTTAAGGTCACTTATGCTTATTTGGCACATCTAACAGTGAGCTCTGCTGGAGCACAGGCAGGCTTGGGGCTTTATTTATACAATGGTTGTACATAGCTGGGCCATAATTACATTAAAACCACTTAGTGGGTTACCAGAGTGGGAGGAAGGGAGATGTGGAGAAACCCACCTACCATCGGATTCCAAGATAATTTGGTAATTTGTTATCAAAAGTGTGTTTGTAGCATTAGCATTTTTATGCAATTACTGGCATTATGTCCTTATGGCAGCTAGTGTGTGCTCTCCTGTGTCCTTATTGATCATCACTACATGATGACAAAACTAGGCAGCCGCTTCACTAAATATTTAAATAATGCTGAGGTAGGAAGCACAGCTGTTTCTTCCATTTAGAAAAAAAAAAAAAAAAGACACGGGGCCTTTGCTATAGCCATGATAAATGACATTTCATGGTGGTTCCCAAAGAACAGAAAGTGGGCTCCTACTGAGTAGAAGGCCAGCTGCATGAAAAAGAGTCCAAATATTAACCACTGGGCAGTGGCTGGGACGCAGGTGGCAGAGGCTGTGGCTGGTTTTACACTTCATTTGCCGGTGTAGGGCATTAGGATAGTAACTAAAAGCTAATGATCCACATGCAATGTTACATTCTCCTGCATTCTTCTTTAAATAGCCACTGGCAAATAAAATAATATTAATGAAGACGTACATGCATTAGTGGTGTCAGGCTGGTGATGGAAATCAATGTGCTGGGCTTTGTGATTTACTGCTGACAGCGTTTGATACAGCGGCATTGTGTGAATGTATTATATTACCCACAACTGCATCAAAGAGTTGTGATAACCTTTGATATACCTTTTTCTTCCCCCCCTCTTGAGGAGGACTTGCTAGCAGCTAGGCAAATGGCTTTGCATTGCCTCTGGTGCAGCTTGTCCTAATCCTTGAATTTTACAGCTCTTTGAAAGTCAATGCAAGGAAAATAAGCTTCAGTACATAAAGGGTTTATGTATTACTAAAACCCATATATAAGTAATACAGAAACATAGGGAAAAAATCCCCAAATGAACCTGTTCTATTTGTTCCTTAACAGGAAGAATACAGTATTAGTAAACGAAGCAATTTAAACAGGTTATTAAATCCTTTCTGATTCTGGTAATGCCTGTACTGCTACATCTGGGTTGCTTTCATGAAGAAGTCACTGGGGATGTTTTATTTTGAAGTGCAGCTGGCTTTAAACTGTGTTTGCTAACAGCTGGCGATTTTTTGCATATCCTGTTGTTTTGCTGTTAAAAAATACTCTCTTAGTCACAGTTCAGGTAACCTAAGAAGTTATGTGCCATGATATATTTTAAATTCACTTTTATTAACTAACATCAGCTATGTTTAGTGCTGCGGAAGAAATCACTTAAAACTAGGCCAGTCAAATGTTATGAAAGTGCTTATTAAATCACTGTTATTTAACTTCGTAACATCTGGATTGATATACATGATTTCAAATCTGATCTTAATTTAGGGAAAGCTCTTCATATGGAGTTTTCCTACCCTATTATTAGAAAAATAAATGGCATTTTTTCAGGAACACACCACTTTCCACACATAGCCTGCTCCAAGTGCAGATTTGAGTGCTCACTGTAGTTCCATGCATGCTTTCATGAATATTTGACCAATGAAGACCTACGATGGTAATTAAGATATTTATTAAATAAAAATGGATCTTATCTTAGACACAGGTGCACCAAATTATGTTTTTACACAGGGGACATTACAAAGGCATCTTTATCCTGTATCTGCTGTAAACAGTTTGCAGTGAGAGAAATCCGAGAGCAGGAGTCCCAGTACGCCCTGAAGAAATACTGCTTGGGGCCTGAGCGAGAAAACAGTGTAGGGTAAATTAGTTCTTTTGCCCTTGATGTTCTTTATGATTATGACTTCCACTCCAAAGAAATGCTAATCTTTAGGATTAGGATATTAGGGTGAGGATATTGTGATAACTATCAAGGTATTGTTAATTAAACTTCTTGTGTTGTCCCTGAGTTCTTCAAAAGTTTTATCAGCTGAATTGGCTTTTGATGGGAAAATTCTCATAGGGTCGAATTCATAGAAACAGTGTGTGAGGAAACTGTCTTGGTCTGTAGTTATTGAAAGGGCATTTCAGTTCCTGTCTAAAACCTACTTTTATCTATTTGGAACATCAAATTTACTATCACTTTTCCACTGCTAGTAATATGTTTCATGTCTGTCAGGAAAGTACCTTATAAAGGCATCTGGATCCAAAAAGGAAAACCAGGAAGAACATGTTCAACATGGAAAAAATCTCATGGCAAAATGTTGCTCAAGTTTGAGGATTATTTTCTTGACCATTTTTTGCATTCTGTTTTTACAGAACAAGTGAGTCTAATAGAAAGATTCTTGCAAAAAGGGATCGTGTGCATTTTAATCCTTCATTACTATAATATTTCTTAATATAGAAACTGAGCATTGCTACAAAGGGTTGGGTCATAAAACAAATTTCTGGAGCTTTTATTTCTAGGTAGTCAGTGACACAGGCAAGAACATGAGCACTCTATTCACTTGAAATTACAATTACTTCAAGACTGACTGTAAAGAAATACTTGGAATTTTCATACTTCCAGGTAAATTATTTTTCATTCATGACATCTCATTTCTGCAGAAATCTTAATGTTCTTTGTTGTTATGGAAAGGAAATTTTGCTTCACTCATTACTTCTCATGTGAGAACTGTAATCTGTTTGCCTTATTGCCCCTATCCTTTGATCAGACTGCATCTTCACATATCAAAGTGGAGTGGTCATGAAAGACAAATTCCAACCAAGTTCAGCATCTGCGGGTACTCTGGCAGTGTGCCACTGCAGAATTAAATCAGATTTTGGTCCATTAAGGAGACAAAAGTCCCTTGCTTCTCCTTCCTTTCCCCCAAAATTTGTTTTCGTTGATTAGCAGGACCATATAGGAACATGAATTTTTGTCTGAATAAATCAGGCAAGATAAAAACCTCTGTGCCCTTCCAACACATTGCATATTACTAGTGGATTATACAGAAGAGATTCCAGTATTAGCTCCTGGTGGCAAATCCATAAAAAAAAATAGTTGGGTTTTGGCAGTGGGGTGGGTGTTTTGTTTTGTTTTTTTAATTCTCGTACGCTTAACAGTACAAACTGCATGTAGTTTCAGAAACTGGAATGAAAACTCTACCATTCCTCTGAATTTCAGAAATCTCACCAGGAGTATTGCTGGAAGCAATTACTTGGTTTTCATAAAATGCCTTCCCCCTCTGAAGCCAAATCCTGCACGCTGAAAACAGGCTCCATAACCAGATAGAAACCTTATGTGAAGACCCAGCATAGGTCTTCACTATGAAGAATGTGCTGAATGTTATCACCTGCACTGAGCCTGCTAGAAAGCAGATCTGTTCAGGCAGAAAGTTCAAGAATTTAAAACATATATAGTAAGCATATAAGCTTTCTATCATCTTAAGTATAAACTAAAACTCCTCATTTCAGAGTGTGTCTGTAGTCTCATTTATGGATCCATCAAGAAAAATCTGAGTATTAACTGAAGGGAACAACCATAATAATCTTTTATAGATTATGCCTCACCAAGGCTTTTATATTTGGGGTTTTTTTTACAGTATTCAAGTACAGATAGGCTGGAGATTCTTCTTGTTGCAATAAAGATCTTTGTTACACAGAGACAGGAATGTGAATTCTTAAACTAAAAATATAAAACCAACCCACCAGTAAGCAAGTTAATTTTAAGGGAATACCCACTTGAGTTATAAAAACTGTGCAGAAAAAAAAATGCAGTTTCCCGAGGCATCCAACTTCATTTTTACAGGCTCATTTACTATGTCAATTCAAATGCAAGAGTAGCTCATTTAGCTGTGCTATTAACTCTTGTTCCATATAAGGCTGTATGGTGACAGCGAGTCCCAGGAAATTAAGCAGGACAATAGAAGAGCAATATTAGATGGTATGACCACATATGTTCTCATCAATACATCAATAGGTTTAGTCACGCTTTTTGTCATCAGAGGGTAAGCCACCCATTTCAACATTAAATGGCTGTCACTTTTACTTTGCAAGGTTATCCTAAGCCATTCCACTGGAAAGATCTCTGAATGGTTGCAGCATTTGGCTTGCTTATTCAAAATCAGAAGTCCTATAAAGAGAGTAGGAAAATCTGAATCGAATACACTGAAATATGTTAGGCTAATGTTCTTTTGTCACAAATTATTTCTCAAGTGCTGCCTGAAAATGGCATTGTATGCTGAGTGCACACAAATACATAAATAACATACCCTTGGAGGTGCATGCACATTAAAGCCAAGTTGATTTGTTGTATTTCATATTTCAAGAAGTAATCTTTGCGTCATAGAAACTAGAGATGGGAGTGTTCTGTTAGATCATCTTATCCAACCCTACTGTTAATGCAAGTCTGTTCCCTGAAGAACATTCTTAAGTGTTTCAGCTTGTCTAGTTTTACATGACTGTAACTGTGGAGCTTCAAGTCCATTGGAAGGCTGGGGTATAGCACAATTGTTAAGTGTGTTTCTGTAACACTCACCCTAAAACTTTTATTTCCTAAAGGCATTCTGCTGTTTCTAGTTATAATGTCTTGGATCTACCTACAGTTCTGGGAACTATTAAAATCCTAATCAGTGCTTCCTTGTCCTTCATTTTGCATAATTTTAAATACGGACTCATCACGTTCTCCCTGTCCCTTGTGTTTTCTTGTAGCCAAGAATGACATCATTCTCTTAATTTTTCCTTACAAACCAGTTCTTCTGGCACAAAAATAGTTTTTGCTTTACTCAAAAATATCTCTAACCTGTTTAATAGTTTGTGAGGTCTACAAAAACATGACTAAATTTCAAGGCCTTGTAGAGGCTTTATTTCTTTTCATGTTCAACGTGTGTGCGCTTACTGTTTGTGATTCAGGGATCCTATTATATATTCAGTTTCTACTTGCTGTGAGCCTAAAATTCACTGATCCCAGTAAGACATCTAAAATACCATCCAGCCATCTTGGAGCCTTTATATGCTATTATGGCTTTCTGGCTATTTCCTATCAGTTCAATGTCATACTTTTTTTTAATTATTATTATTATTGTTATTTTCTTTTTTTTTTTTTTTTTTTTTTTAGTATTCATTTAATCTTCTCTTTCTATGGACTTATTCTTCAATGTGCTGAACACCATAACCTTTGAAAGCAAGCATAAGCTTACTTTTCAAGTGGCCCAAAGGAAGCAGCATTCCTCCAGCTCAAACCTTGAAGGTTGTTTATGTTTCGCTCCTAAATAGTTTTACTAACCTTTTGATTTTTGTATTAATTTTTTCTTTAACTCCAGTACTCTTTCACTCTCATTTCAGCTTGTGATTAAATGGAGTACTAAGTTGCACAAGAGTCCAAGACATGTAATGGGAGTCTTCTTTCCAAGCAGGATTTTTTTTTTTCACTAGTGTTGTTTGCAGTTCTTACTTGATTTTTGGCCCATACTTGTGTTCAGAGCTGCTAAAAGTGGAAAATTTTGTAAATAGATTACATGAAACAATATAAAATTTGGCAAAATCTTCCTGTTGCCTTTACAGCATTTCTGTCCAAACAGCTAGCTATTTCTCTGCAGATAGCAGTACAGGCCCTTAAATGATACACTGGTTTAATCAAATCCCTGTTTTCTGGTTGCAAGAATAGAACTCCAATCCTCTTTTCTTTAGTCTAAATTCAGTTGGTTTATTTCTCATCTTGAATGAATAGCTTCTGAGTGAAATCTTGAATTTTTCCTTACCTGAGCTTCTGATACTGTTTATAAGTATTTGACTGAGATATATTGTGCCTATCTGTGCCTAATGAAGCACTAACAAGACTAAATGATGAATGGCATTTTAATCAATTCGGTTCATTCGGAAACCAGCAGAAGCATATGGAATGTAAATTTTAACCTCTCTTTTATAAACACCTAAATTATTCTAAAATTTGACCAGAACTGTGCTTTCCAAGGTTTTCCTCCACTTTTCAATGCCTAAGGAGAAACTTTGCTTAATGTATCTATGCTTTGGGATGTAGAAGTAGAAAACAGTGATGTATGTTTAATTTTCTTCTTCAAGAAATTTGACTACCAACTCTCATTGTCCTGGAACATACAATTATTTCATTATTCAGTAGTGGTCAAACCCTTCAGAGATGAGTAAAGCATGGATTGTCTGCTGATAATCTTAGTTAAGTGGTATCTATAAATACTCAGTCCCAGCCTTAATGAAAATAGGCAATCTATTTTCATTAAGTTGTTTCATTCTAGAACCACTTCCTCACCAATATATGCACACATATCCCTAAAATTGAATGCTACTTTCTGAATGCATCATCACGATGCATAAGCAATGAAAAGGTATGTAATTACTACGTTCCAAATAATTTGCTTCTAAAAACAAAGTTAAATTAGAGGTTATTGCTGGGATTTTCTGACACAGAAACACAGCTCACAATTTCAGGGAGAGGTAGTACCGTAGTTAGTTTTGCAAATTCTTGGTTCATTTCGATATATATTTTGGGTTATTGAATAGGCATTTGTTTGGGTTGAGGGTTTTTTTGTGTGGTTACTTACACAGACATAGTTGTACAGCATACGTAGGTGTTTGCATGCAGAAGTTGTAGAAAAACATATGTAGAAAAATGTAATTGAACAAGTTAAATTATATAATCAAATTCTGCATCCTATTGGTAGCCAAGGGGGATGTTTTCTCTTAAAATTATTTTTGCTGAGGGAATAAGCAACTGTTGAGCTCTCTTCATACAGAAAAGATGCAAATGCAAGTTTGTAATTTGTCTTGCTTTTCAGATGCAGGCAGTCCACAGGTTATCTGAAATTTGAGTTAGAGTCACAGAAACTTTCCTCAACTTTTGAGAATCCATTCTTTGTGCTGTAGTTAGTATGTCCCAGATATTTTTTCCCTCTGATTTCCCAGTGCTTCTGCCAGTGGATTAACTGAGTGGGATGAGGAGGACTCATGCGAAGTGCCTTTTGTGAGAGACCAAGGACAGGAGCTGTAATGAGGTGGCTGTCGCGGTGGGGAGAGGAGGGAGCCCATGGCTGCTCAGCCCATTGCAGCACCTCTCAGCCAGAGCTTCTGGGGGATGGGGACAGCAGCCCCCCAGAGCTATGGGCTTTGAGCTTCCTTCTTTTATGCTGGAAGACGGGAGAAGAAAGCCCAAAGAAGCCTGTCCCAGAAGTCATCTGCATTTGGGCAGTAGCTTAGTTCAGTGGCTGTGAGCAGCCACGTGCCCTTTTCCTTTTTACTCATTTTTTTCCAGATTCTCCTCCAATGCCAAGACCTTCCAGTGTGCTCCCATGCCGTAGTCCTGTTCCCGTTCAGCTTCTCCCAGAGTGAGCTTCTCTCACTGCCATTCCCACATCCCCAGAATTTATTTGGGAGCATGAGCACGCTGCTCAGGAAGTGCTCATACAGAGAGCAGCTGCTGTGCCTTTATTGGTCCCAACAGCTATCATCCATGTTCCTGCTACCTCTACACTCGCCTTCAAACACCTGAGAAGTATTCATACATGTACATTGGTTTAGTAAATGCACATGCTTGTCCTTCACCCTAGTGTTGATTAAAAAAACAAAAAATTACTGGATACAGAAGCATTGTTGCTGGCCATTTAAACTATAAGAAATCTTTCTAATGTTTCATACTTTCTTTTTTTTTCCTCTGTAGGGGAGTGGGTTGTATCTTTGTAGAAATGATTCAAGGGGTCGCTGCTTTTCCAGGAATGAAAGACATTCAAGATCAACTTGAAAGGATATTTCTGGTGAGTTCTTTATCGCTGAAGTAATGTGCCTAACACAACAAAGGATTGATTGATAAATGTTCACATATTTCTTTGTGTCAGGAATTAAATTACTGATAGGGCCAAGGATCAGAATCCTAGTTTACAAGCTAGATACGGTTTACTTGATATATTCTTGAAGACTGTAAGAAGCTCAGATCCTGATTTTTTCAATTAATATTTTTAAAATAATGTATAGAAAGTTTTTTATACAATTGTGGAAAAAAAGCTTTCCAAATGTAAGGCAATAGAAGTCCAGTCAGTTGGTCATCCTCATTTTGCAAGTGATCAACTCTGGTTGGTGCTCTGTTAATATTATGCTAATATTGTAATCTCAATAGCACGTATTTTTTGCGATATTGAATATAAAGGAGAAGTAAGATAGGAAGTGAGGTGAGAAACAGAATGGGAAATCAGAAGTCAAGTTCGACAGGAGGCCTTGACTACTGCTTCTGCAAGCCTGGTTGAGCCCGTCATAAGGTACATGGGTAGCTCATAGGCACTGATGACACGTCCACATGGGGAGTGAAAGAAGAGGTCATTTATATTGAGCATAAGGCATCATTTACACATTTTCTTTCCAGGGTTGTGGTGGGTTTGGTTTTGGTGGTTTGTTTTGGGTTTTGTTTTTGTTTTTTTTAAACTTTCTTTTTCTCCCATTGTGCTCTGGGTTTGGCAGCTCCCTTTCAAAAAGCTCAGGAACAACTTTTCTTGACTCCCTGATAAAGGGATTCTTTTACTCCATTACCTGCCAGGAGCTGTGCTGTTGTGGAGTGGGTTTATTCAGGGAAGCCACTGCTCATTCAGATACTAGCCAAAGTGGCTCCTGGTACTGTGGGGTGGTCACTGGGGAGCAAGAGCAGCTTCCTTCCTCAACCTGGCAATCTCTGTTTTGCCTCTGACCGCAGATTTAGAAAGGAAGTATGAGCATACCCTTGCTTTTAAAGGTTCTTTTGTTAGCAGCCATTTATTTCAATGCAGAGGATTTATTTGGGATTCTTTTTTGATCCACAGGGAGAGAAAGAAAGTCTTTCATAATGTGTTTATAAAATTTACATTCTTCATTTTATTCAGACTTGCTTGTACTATATCTCTTTCGTTGGGACATCAGGGAATTTAGCAACTGCTTTTAGGAATGACTCCAAAAAAAATATATCTCAAACAAGACCTTATTTGATTGTGATATAAAAATATCTAATTTTCTGTAAAATATTTTGTTATTCTGCCCGCTTGGCTAATACCCTAAAAATTCTGTGCTGTGGAAAAATAGCTGTGCCACAATGTACATAAGGAGCAGCAGTTCTGAGCAGTTCCCGTGACATGTCCAATTGCTTTGTTTGTTTGCCAGCTTGTTTATTTTAAGCTAGCAACTTCTGGGCCAGTTTTAGGGTTTTGCTTTCTTAAATTATTTTGCTTCTCATTTATTGGTCTGAAATTTCCTCCTTATTAATAGAACATGAAATTTTGAAAACAATAAATTCCTCTTTTGGTCTTCATCTCATTTATCGTAGTAAAATTTTAGTGAGTGTTTTTGCTATGGAAATTAAGTAGACTTCTAACAGCAGAAATCAGTGCTCCCTTTAATGGGCCCTTTTTGCAGTATATCATACGATATCGTATGATACAGTGCAAAAAGTGATAGTGATAGGTATATCATATAAACCTATTTTTGTACGTCTTTTGTAAACCTTTTGTATATTCCCATTTTCTTTTTGCAATTATTTGTGTGTTAAAATGCCAGGATAAATACACCCCAGGATGAGTTCTGAGGCCTGCCAATTTTTTAAAATTCTGTTTTAAAACTGCAGCTTCAAATATTGAGAATGGTGTTGAAATAACAAGGGATAATTTATTGATACTGTTTCTTTAATTTCCTCTTTTACAAACCATCAAATAAAAAGATAAAAATTTGGACCAGATAGTTTTATGGTCCGTTGTAAATCAGAGTTAATTTTTAAATCACAATTAATTAGACTTTCTAATGGAAGTGTCTAGTTACCCCTAGCTAAATAGTTTCAGTGAGTGCCTTCTTAATGTACTCTAAGCATCATTAAGAATTTGTTATCTATTTGAAGTTATAAAAAAAAGGACCATTCCTGTTTGGTTTTGTATTTGAGCAGAAGGATTCAATTCATTCATTCTCCAGTGAATCATGTGTAGTGTGGTAGTTAATAGCAGTGAAGTACTAAATTAATCAGGTTGTTACACCAGATAACTAATACAATTAACTCCCACACTGTGAGCACTTACACAGCTGTGAAAGGAAAGATCAACCAATAAAAGACTTTTCCACAAAGTCTTCCCGTAGTTCACATTTTCAACATCCAACAGTGATGGTATTCTTGTAACAAATGGTAGTCCTCAGAAAATGGTGTAAGGTACAGTCCACCTTCACACTGATCTTTTTGTTCTGTAGTTCTCGTCTAAAATACACAACTTGCAACAAAAGGTGTGTTAATCTGTGTCGTATCTGTTGCCACTGTTATTAGTCATAGCTACACGTCCATAACATATAAGAGGCAAGGTTGCAGCTTGAGGCTTTTAGGGAATCATAGAATCGTTTTGGTTGGAAAAGACCTTTCAGATCATCAAGTCCAACCTTTAACCTAACCCTGCCATCCCACCACTAATCCATGTCCCTACGCACCTCATCTATCCTTCTTTTAAATACCTCCAGGGATGGGGACTCAACCACCTCCCTGGGCAGCCCATTCCAGAGCCTGACAACCCTTTCTGTGAAGAAATTTTTCCTAATGTCTAGCCTAAACCTGCCCTGGCGCAACTTCAGACCATTTCCCCCCATCTTACCATCCCTTACCAGGGAGAAGAGGCCAGCCCCCACCTCACTACAGCCTCCTGTCAGGCAGTTGTAGAGGGCGATAAGGCCTCCCCTCAGCCTCCTCTTCTCCAGACTAAACACCCCCAGTTCCGTCAGCTGCTCCTCGTAAGACTTGTGGTCCAGGCCCCTCACCATCTTTGTGGCTCTCCTCTGGACTGAATCTGTTACACTGTAGTAGAAAAGTCACAAAATGCTAAGAAATAATAATCAGGGAAAGTGAACAAAATTTAATGTGAGTAACAGCTTAAAATTCTGAAATGGCTGATTTCCTATTGTATAATTTCCCATTATTATGTAAATGAAATTAAAATACGTTGTATGTATGCTGTTGGCATGAGTGGAAGTCAAAGAGAGATTCTCTAAACGCTTTTGCGTATCTCTATCATTGGCATTCTTTACATATCTACATAGCAAGAGTAGATGCAACCCAGCACACCACATGTTTCTTTCACATTATGATTGATGTTTATTTTTGTTTAATAATGGCTTAATTAAGTGATTGTTTGTAATAGATTAAGAACAGAGATTAATCTTTCAGTTTTAAGAACATTTCTATTTAAGCTTGTGTTTCCTGACTTCTATTGTTTTAAACATTTGTGGGTTTTTAAATGGTAATATGCACTGATTTGCTATTTCTGTTACAGCAGCTGTTTATAATAAGCATTCTCAGGTTCCATTACTGTGATAGGCTTCAAGAAAATAGCAAGGGTTTATAAACCAGAATCTGTTCTCAGAATTGGACCAGCACTTAGAGATGTTGATGAGTGAGCAAGCTGCAAGTTGTTGTCACACTTTGGATTTGGTAATATGAATTCTTTTTTCCACTTACACTTAAAAGTGTGAATAATCTCTTTTAAAAAACTCTACTTACCAAACAAAATGGAAATCACATGTATAAGCAAGTTGCTTTTTCAAAGAGGTTTAACAGTGACTAAAATGTCTTAATGCAGAGGTGATTTGGTTTAATCAGTATACTATTACATCTTCACTCCTACTTTTTTCTTACCTATTGGAATGGAGATTACTTTCTGGATAGAACTGCATCATAGAAATTAAGAGAGAAAGGTGTAATTGCAGCCTGTACAAGCTAACAAGTCTTTTGCCTCAAAGTATCAAACTAGTGATGTGGCATCATCATTTCCAGCACAGCTGAGAAGATGCAGCAAACTGGTTGTTTTGCCATTCTCTGAGACAAGTGGCCTGAGGTTTTGCTGCGAGGTGCCAGGTCTGATGAGCCAATAACCTGATACAGTAATCTCAGCATTTCCGTTTAGTCTTGTAATACGTGCACAAGACAGGATAGAGCTTTGATCAAATACAGGTTGTACAGTAAAACCATGGGAATAGGAAAGATATGTGAGGCAATCTGTTGAATCAAAAGAAAACTACACAAAATTGGGAAATACCATTTGGCTTCTGATATGGAGAAGCTGAGATTTTTATCAGTAGTTTATTCCTGTTGATCATTTGTTAGCATACATTTCTCTACATGTAAACTTTGAGGTTTTCTGTATCAAGGAGAACCTGCCATTGTAAATAAGCTTGAATTATGTCTAGAAGTAAAAGCCTCACCAAATGTCTTCAGGCTAGCCCTGTACCAGGGAGAATTGACAGCTCCTTGGATCTTGGTGATGATCAGTGTGAATTAGTTGTGTTGATGCTGATTACACTGAGAAGCCTGTGCATGCCTTACTCTGAGCCACAGTGGAGGTACCAACTTGGTTACAGCTCTGATTTTGATATAAGGATGTGCTTTTATACTTGCTGTTCTTAACAGATTCAAACCAGATCAGAGTTGAATTTCTTGTGCTAGCTTAATTTATCTTCTGGAAAGAATTTTTTTAGGTAGGAAGGTATCTCTGTCCTTTCCACTTTACGTGAGGTTTCTGAGAGCCACTATAGATCAAAGTGAATTTTCCTCCCAGACTCCGAAGCCTTCCTGATAAGGGAATAATCTGTGTGTTGGCTGAACTTCGGTCTTGGTGCCAACTACTCTGAAAATTACATTTCACTGCAAGAATAATGTACAAAGAGATCTCCTGATACTTTGTAGATCTCTGCACAGGCAGGACAATGGCATTTGAATGCTGTTTTATCTGTAAATGGACATTCACTCTGCACACGCAGTGGTGGGACACGTGTGTGCCGCAGGAGCCTCACGCTGCAGGTAATGGGGCACAGCAGGGGTGGGAGTTCGCAGCCAGAAGCTTCTGTCTTCCCTGACACGCATATTGCAAAAAGCTGAGGACTCCTCTCTGGTATTGGATGCTATTGCTCTGTTGGGTGCCATAATGCACAGTATTAAAAAGTAATTAAAAGAGAACAATATCCATTTGTTGAGCCCGGAAGCCTGGCATGCCAAAGGGCGACGCCAGAAACGCTGGCTTTCTGCATGGAGCTGTACAGCACAGACTCGCAAGCATCTGCGATTTCAGATAGGTATGAAAAATGGCATTTTCCTCTTAAACGCGAATGGAAGCGTTACTTCTGATATTGAAAATTTAAAAGGCTAGCAATTTTTTCTCTTTTAGATACATATGCATACATACATATAGGACTACACTCCTGAAGTATCTTGTATCACGTAACACAGACCAGTAATGTTTCCTCCACGACTGTAATGTTAACAGGCGTTTGTGAAGCTGTGGAGCTTTCTCCCTGTGGTTCTGTATCTGAAGATTTCCTTCATGTCACTGATGTCCTCTAAAGCCTGAAATAATACATTTCAACAGGCCTTACTTTCATTTAAGCTTACGATGGACCGGGAGGATCCGTACTTTCTGGTACACTGTGTTAATAACATTTTTTGGGAAGCTAGCAATGCTAAACCCAAGGGAAGAGTACTTTTAACTATTGGGCTTTGAAGTTCACCTGTGTCATGAGGTGTTTAGTCAAGTTTATTGGTCTATTATTCCCATTTCATTATTCTATACAAATTTTTCTGTCACTTGGTAAATACTTCAGCTCTGAAATACAGCTTGTTCATCTCTCATGGAATAATGTATTTGTGAGGTGAGACCTGAGCTGAAATTTTATTTTGTGTAGGCATGGTATCTATGGTGCCTTATGTGTTGCAGATGATGAGTCTTGTTGGAGAAAAAGTCGTCATCTTTGTAAAATAGATAGTTCTTGCTCAGAGGGGGAAAGTTTTCTATAAACAGCTTGTTACTCTCCCATCTCTCTCCATTTTCCTCCCACCAATGACTTCATGAGGAAAACAAGGGGGTTTTTTGGAACTCTAGTTAAGTAGAAACCTGACTGCTGAGTTCTATCTTCTGTAACACAGCATATACATAGAATGAGAGAAGTGCAATATATTATATCCTGTTAATGAATTTACCTCTGCTTTGCTTTATTATAACAATATACAAAATTTTTCATTTCTCTTCAGCACCACTGAAATTAATTAAATAAATATCAGGCTTCTCTACCTATAACAATATACAAAATATTTCATTTCTCTTCAGCATGAAATTAATTAAATAAATATCAGGCTTCTCTACCTGTGGGTCTTCTCTTTGAAGTTGTTGGCACTTACTCAGTATTTTACTGTAGTTGCCTGCAGCTTTTGCACTGATACCACTTTTATAAGATTCCTTTCTGGGCTTTATTTCTTATGCCAAACTTCAAATGAAAGTAATTCTAAAATAGGCAAGTATGAGGTGAATTAACCTTTAAAATGATCTTTTAAAAAAAAAGTAAATCTTCTATGTATCCATGTTTTGTAAAGGATTTTGGATTTTTAAGAATTCTTTTTAAGGAGTTTCCTCTCAGTTTTAGCTCTCTGACTGTACTATATTGTCTTCTGTATCCCTGCATGTGTAGTCTTTTTCCCTTATAACAGGGCATAAGGTATTTGATGCTAATTTGTGTTTACCTCTTATAAAGAACTCCTGTTCTCACCATGTCTGAGTAGCCATAGTCTGAGTTAGTCTTTGCCTTATATCATTAAACCCATATGGTATTGGGTGAACAAACTAGGCCTAGGATTTAAAAACAGGAATCTTTTAAAAATGTAGGGGATTTTCTTGAGGAATATTGCTGCGTATGTCAGGAAAGAAGGCTTTAAAAAATATTGAAGTTAAATCTTGCATTCTGTTAATATTTCTTTTAGAAAAGGGGACACGTAACCTCCCATTCATCCATGTTTAAAGTCATAAAAGTACCCAGCAGTATATGAGGGACACTTGCCAGGGGACTACCAGCTAGTAGCAGGAGGGAAGAGGAGGAGGGGAAAAAATAAATGAATGTGTAACCCCATCCTTGACTTTCAAGGGCTGGCTGGATGTCAGGCCAGCCAGTCACACAACCTGATGCACGCAGGTGTCATCTTCTGCTTGCAAGAAGATGTTCCCATCCAGCCAGCTAATTCTGAGCAAAACCCTGAGTGTGGCTGGGATTGCAAGAGCTTGGCTTATTGTTAGCTTGGTAGTGCAAAATGTGAACAGTAATTGGCTATCAGAAAAAGAAAACTATTTAAGACATGATTCAGTGGAAAACAATGGCTTTGTGGTTTTCTTTGGAATTGGAATGTTTCTTTAGTATGTCTCATATTTCAGTTGCTGAATGAGAAATGGGCTATAATTATAAAGAAACATTGTTTCTTTTCCGGGCTCACCTCTGGCCTTTGAGAGGGTGGTTACAGGCAAGACATTGAAAAAAATGTGCTGAGACTCAGCTGGTGTAAATCAGTGCAGCTCTGTTTACTTAACTCTGGTGTACATCTTTGCAGGCACCTTCCTTGTTGGCCCCATATGCGTAGAAATACATTTTTTCCCCATGTAAAATATCTCTCTGTACAGCTGTAATTGCAAAGATTTGTGCATGCAGTTGCAAGAAATTTGTGCATTTTACAAATGGAGCTGAAGCCCATTCTGAACAAAAGCATTGGTCTGTTATCCAAAAACTTACACTGCAAGATAATATTGTGCCATATAAAAGTATAGGCCCATTCATAAACCTGCTCTCATATGCTGGCTTTATTTACTAGGGAAGATAATAAACGATCAGACATCAAATAGTTATATTGCTTTCTCTTTCCATTTCGTAACTCAAGAAGCAATGTTTAATACACCTGAATCTTCTCTTTTCCCTTTCCTCTCTTACTCATGTCTGCATTGCACATCACATGCCAAAAGCAGGTTTTCTGAAGAGCATCGATTGCCAAAATTGTTGCTTATAATCTTTAGCTCAAGTTCAAATGTTCTTAAAGTTAAAAATATCTAAAAATCAATGTGAGGCAGTTTTAGGTTATGATTTTAGAGACAGGTTATGAGAATCTAAGATTGATATGATATGCCTTACCTGTCTGCAAATGTTTCTTAGAAGTCCTCAAGAATAATAGCTCATTTCTTCTGCCCTCCTGAGAACTGGTAAAAGTAATAGCTTTTTCTATCCCTTCAGCCCACTTACATGCCTGAGGTACCATTTGCAATAGGCCTAATTTGAATAAAGGTAGACTTTAATATCTGTTTTAGTGTTTCTGGAATCAGTGCCCTAGACTAGGTGTTCATTTAGCAAGATGGGGAGCACTTGCCATAAAATGGAATGTCTTCAACTATCACCGCCATTTACATAAGCTGCTGATCCTCAGTATCTTTCTGTAAGCTAAATGTAAGTTTTCAGATAAGCATAGTGATTTCAAGAGGTTTCAAGTTTTCAAGGGCTAACATTAATCCACCTTGATTGGGACAGCTGCTTTTCTAGTTTATTAAATGGCTGTGGTTAAATAATTTAGACATTTGATGTGACATACGTTGAAAATTTTGTATAATCTGGTCTGAGTTTTAAATATGCATATAACAATGCTGTCACACAATTTCTGTGTGTCCACTATTTGTGTGTTGCTATTACTTCTGTGACTTGCAGAGAGAAAAGAAAATCAGAATGAATGCATCTCCCCTGAATTTTTTATTCTAATTGGTTTTATTATTCCTGTCTTTTTATAAAGTAAACAACAGGTAAAAAGCTGCATTAGTTTGAAACTGCCTTGAAAAGCGCTGGATAAAATCAGTGTTAATGAGTAGGAGAGGAAACAAAAAGGCTACAGAAATTGAATGTATTCTGTTTCATAAGATGTCCAAAAAAAGAGGTCTCATACAGGAACTGAGAGTAGGAGAATTACCTGACTAGGATCTTAATGCAATAGGTATTCTCAGCTGTTTGAGTGTGAAATAAATAGGGCAAGTTTTGAAGTATACAATATTATGTTCCATTCTTGTTGTTTTGGTTCTTCCTTCCTCAGTCTTCCAAGTGCTCCATTTAAAATAGCTCAGAGGCCATAGAAAAACTGGATTCTCTAGCTGTCAGTTACAGGAAAAAAAATGTCCTGTGTTCACTATTTGTCTTTAGAGTGCGTCTGTATATCACCATGTAGCAGTATTTCTGGCAGCTGAGGTCTGTTTCTGAGTACATCGGAGAGAGCTAATAATATGTTTTGTGAGAACATAATGAGAATTCTTCACGGTGCTTTTTTGGGGCACAACGTGATCCGAATGGCCGTGGTGTAAACTCTCAAACCTGTCAGTGATGGAGCAGAACAGCATAAAGTAAGTTCTTAACAGAGAATGTGGTATGGTGCAATAGGAGTGTTCTCACATAAATATGATTGCCCTGATGATGATTACATCCAGGGGAGAAATCAAAGGAGATTTTTAGGCATCTACTTATTGTGCTGAAAGTTTACGGTTGGATTTCTATATCTTTTGGTGGGTGAGAAATCAGTTGACCTTGTAAATTTTCAATTTGACTAAACTTTGCTGTGTGATAAAGAGGGATTTTTGCTTTTACAGTAACTCTTGCTCAATTTCTTTCAAAGTTATTTAAAATATTCTGCAGTTACATCCCTTCTTCAAAAGGGAATTATGTGCATTGTAACTCATTTTCATCTTAGAACATATATTTGTGGGTTTTTTCCCTGTGTATCCTGAATGTAATTGTTTTACAATAGCTGGTAATTGCACTTTTCTCATAAGCGAAAGGGAAGTTGCATAAATTTTGTATCACTGAACTGTCTCTCAAGTAAAATCGGACGGGATGCAGCCAGGGATTTTGTCAATCCCTTAGTTATTCTTCATTTGTGTCTCATCTTGGTGTGCATCCATACAATACATTGCCCTAATTACTTAAAAAGAGGCCTTAATAATTTGGATGTTGGAGATCCCGGTCACTTTGGTATAGTCTGCTCTGGTCTGATGACTGAGATGGTTAATAACACTGCTCTGCTGCTGGACCGGGTTGTTAGGGTGTGCTGGTATTGCTCCTTTCTCTTGGAAAGGGAGGGGTAGAGACGAGGTCCTGCTGACCTCACTGCATCGTATCACTTTATCAGCTACTCAGCAGTTCAAAGCAGGGTAATAACTGCAGCCAGGGCAAACCCTCTTTTGGTTGTTTTATGGAGCTTTTAATGAAATCCCTGCAGTACCCTATTCTGTAAAAAAAAAATCATTTATCAGATCAGTGAATGTAGCTGAAAACTAAGGAGAGCGAAACAGCTGTTTCTTACTAGAGTCATCTCTTCTTTGGGCTTCATTTACTTCCAGTAAAACGTACTTTCAGTGCAGCTTTCTACCCCTTTTGCTTTATGTTATCTTATTCTTGCTAATGCTTTCATGGTTTTGTTGCTTTTGCAGCCTTTTAACTAGCTTAATGATAACATCGTGCTGCTCTATCTGCATTCCTCACATAGTCCAAGAGATCAGCTGTGCCTACACTGTTGAGAAGTTGATTTTTCTCTCTGATAACTTGCATAGTTACCTTGTTTCATTGGTGTAACATCTCCCTTCCTACTAATTCAGTGAGACCATTAAAACTTACCTACAGAATGTTATGGTTTGCCTTGTAATAGCAGCATTGCTGATGTTAAAAAATTAATGTCATCATTTTACTGTTCTTGTACCTGATCCCACATCAGTTTTCAGCCTTTGTGTCGTCAATATTTTAGGCCATGCATTTCTGTGGACCTTAAGGTATTGGACGGGGTGGGGCGTAATCCATCATTATTGACTGCTAGTGGCACTGAAGCTCTTTGTCATGTGTCTGTGCAAATTTTCTTTTCTCTATCCTATTTATTTATTTATCCATTTACCCGTCTGGTTTGGGTTTTTTTTGGTTTGGTTTGTTTTTCTGAAAAAAGAGTAGACTGCAATATGCAGGTGTTCAGCAGCTCCAGTCTTTTGAGGATTTGCCTTCATTCATTCACACTTCACCATTGATTGTTTCAGTGCAAGCCCCCTCAATTCGTTTTGGAGCTGTAGGCAGTGTGTTCTCCAAATCCTGCCTAGTCCCCGCAGCTCCCTTCTCCAGTGAGTGGAGAGGAATGGTTCTAGCAGCTCCGGGGAGGTGGTAGTTCCCTTTTGCCCAAAAGTGAGACTGCAAAGAGCCAGGACTGCCACTGCAGCTGCGCTGCACGTGCCTTAGAGCAAGTTGAAATGGAGACAGGAGATGAAGGCACCCTAATCCCTCCTGCCTGGTGTTTTTGAGAGCTCAGAAGTCACGGGCAAAGTTACCGAGTGCACTAATGTCAAAGCAAACAAATGGGTTCACTGAAGCTGGGAGTGCAGCTGCCTCTTCCAGTTGAGTGGCACCTGCTTTCACCTTCATTTAAATAAACAAAATTAAAAGTCTTAGGCCACCTGCCAGCTGATTGTCAAAGCCACAGCTGCTAAATGAGCAATAAATTGTTAAAATGCACAGTTTCCAATTTTCAGAAAATTTGAGCATCTCAAAATTTGGCACTCCTTCAAAACCCACTTCTGATGTCTACATTTTGGCATGTACCTCATGGTGTCAGGAAAATGAACCCATCCCTCTTACTGGACTTGCAAGGAAATGGGTAAAGAAGGTGTCAGGAAAAATGGTAGATGCTCTAGCGAAGAATTCACTGGAAGCTTCCGAAATGCTTTGGAGTGAGGTGTGCTAGCTTGCTACGCTGCAGTGGAGAATATGGTTTCTGTTCAGCCACAGCCTCCCCACTCATCTTACTGTCTTGTGGATGGGAATGAGTATCTCCCCGGGATTCTGCCCCAACCCCACTTAAAATGTCTCAGCTGCTTTTATAGCCAGTATTTCTCTATCAGAAGTAAGCTGACATCTCCCCCATTTTTAGGAAAAAAAATATTTCTGTACTACTTAGACACTTCAGTTTTTCATTTTGCTTGCTTGTTCTGTTCCTATGATTCAGAAGGATAGTCAGAAGTATAACACTCTTGCTTTTTTAGCAGCAAAATACTGCTGCTTGGAATGAATACACCAAGCATCATGCTGTGGTTTGTTTTAGGAGGCACACTCGAACCTGAATCGCTTGAAGTGGATTTTTAGTGATAAGGTTAGACATTTTTAAAAGTGATTTGATTTGGGAATTCTGATAAGGTTGAGTGTAGGAATCAGCAGGGTATTTAGACATCCAAGAGGAGTGCTCTTATATCCACCACATATACCCAGCACAATTGGAGCTCATTATTAATGCACTCACTGTTTCAGAAATATTGTAACACCTGGACCCGCACATTCTTCCAACGGCAGCATGTCTGGCTGCTTTCATTTACTGCAGATTGAACAAATGGTCGCTTAAAAAAACTTGACAAAATACCCACTGCTTCACTGGGCTCCATGTGGCTGCACGAATCTATTCAAAATTGAGATCATTACAAGATCAAGACCTTAGTTGGCAAACTAAGGAGTTGGCAAACTTCTGGATGATCTGATGTGATTCTAGTATCACACTGTTCTGTGATGCTGAGCACCAGGCTTAATATATAGGTCTCGGTATATGTTACCTCCTCAGGATTTTTAGGTGAGAAAAAGAATTTTCATGATATTAATTTCGGGTTTTTTGCAGGCAGTGAGCTCAGCAGCTCATTAGGCCAGCTATAATATTCTATCTGCCTGAGTACAAGAGCTTTCCTCTCCACTGCAAATGTATTTCTGTCATGCAAGCAGCACATGTCATGAGCTTCTACTGTGCTGTGCGTATGCTGTTCCTTGTGTGCAAGGAATGGCGAGTCCCGGCGTGGTGTCCTAACGAGGCACACTCATTCCTCCAATGTGTTGTGACTGGGCACCAGGCCAGAGGCAAAGGGTTTCCAGTATCTGAGAAGTACAGTGTGCTTCACTGCTTCGGAGTGGGGCTTTGCTCTGCAAAAACATGGATTGGTTTCTATGAAAATCATTGGGTCAGGTCCTGGTGCAGTGATGATCCTTATCAGGAGTGGATGTGATTCCAAATGTGCTGGTTTGTTCAAATAGTTCTAGTTAAACAATGGTATAGTGAAGAAACATCATTTTATGTTACATAAAAATGTTTTCCGTGCTATTTTTATAATGATTCATAGGAAGGTGCATAAATTTGGTCTGTTAATTATTTAAATAAACTCTCCAGCTGAATGGTAGTTTAAGCCCTTAAGTATCCTGATGCTATGGTGTAGCTTTGCCCGTGCCAATGAGATTGGACACTGTGACCCTCGGTAGGTATTTGTGTGTGTTAACTGAGCCAGTTTTATGGTCTTCAAAAAGACCATAAAGCCAGTGTTATGATCCAAAAGCAGCATTGCTTTTCTGATAAGCCGGCGTTTCAAAAAAAACCCTGTGTAGTGCATACCTGGAATTCAAATAAGCCAGCTGCTGAGCCAGCACAGCAGGGCTTGTGGAAGTACATTTCATAAAAGCCTCCCACAGGCTTTTGGCTTTTCTTTTTCCCCCTCCCTTTTTCAGTTTAAAGAAAAAAGTCAGTAAAAAAAACTTGATATAAATCTTTGAAGATCATATTTAGGAGAGGACTGTCTGTTTGGGTGGGTTATTCCAAAGGCTTTACAACACAAACAGGATAGGAAATCTGAAATGCAGGGTATATACCTTTCTGTACAGAGTAAATCAGAGCAGGTTTTAAAGGATATGTAAACAAGCACAACTTGTGAGCCAGGGGGTCCTTCTGAGAGAAAATTGCTGTCTTCCTTCTCCTTTGCAGTGAAGGAAACCATTCTGTTTGTTCCCAAATGGTAAGGAAGAGACCTTCCAGCACATAATTCAGCAGTGTATGCTTCTTCGCATGTATTAACACCAAGATTTTCCTTGGTGAAATCATTCCCTCTCTGTAAACTTATCTGAGAACTCACAAGCTCTGGCAATGCTGAAAGAGGAAACTTGCCTCCTTGGAAGAAGGGGAGAGAAATCTGTTGAGGTCAGCTGCATGGGTTTTCTTCACGGTATTTTCCTGATCCACAGCTTTGAGGTCTACAAAAGCTTTCAAATTCTCTTTTCTTCTTAGTAAGGATCAGTTTCATCCTGATAAGGTGTTTTATGGTTTCTGCAGCTCCAAAGCAGATATGAGAGAAACTATGTCTAGTTTGATGTCAGGATTTTTTTTATTCTGATGATGGGATTGTTTGCTCGTGGAAGGAGACGACTCAGCCCAGGTGACTGGGAAAGCTGGAGGGACAGGTTCTCAGTTCTGCTGCTTCAGCTGCTTCAGCATGGACCATCCCTCACAGAGGAGCCCTCTTTTCACTTTGGTGGTAAACAGTGGCTCCTTTTAGCATGTACTACACTTTTTCATTAACTTGTAATTTGGCTAAATTGCTGCATGGTTGCACTGGTTTGAGGGAAAGTGCAGTCTCTGTCAAGAGTTTGCATTTTTTCTTTTTGTTGCTAATTTCAGATCTTCTCTCTACAGCATAGACCCCTCTGTTTTCAAAATAAGTTTTCCAAATCCTATTTTCTTAGTTGTTTTAGCATTCACCTCATTCACAGAAATGTTTTAGTAAGAATTGCTAAATAAAAAAAGTTTCTTCACCATGTGAACCTTTATGAATGTTGGAAGTTACTAAAATAGGGTGTTACGATGAGATGTGCTGATTACCTGTAGGAAGAGGATGCTACAGCCCAGCACAAGTTTTTTCACACTTGCTTTTTTCTCAATGTGAAATTTAGATTACATGACTCTGGTTTTGCCCTCTTCCCGATTCAGGTTGGATTACGGACAGAATTAGTTTCTAAAAGTCATTTCATTGACAGAGGCGTTTCTGTGATTCAAAGGTTAGTATTTATTTAGTAGGTCCTTTTCGGAATAAACAAAACTCTCCCCTGACTGACCAGTTAAGGGAACTGGTGTATCAGACTTCGGCAATGCTTTGTTGTAAGGCTGGAGATTTAATTTAATCCTGTCCTGATGGTCTGCTGCGCTGGGTCTGTGGTGATGCCTCCTCTGTTCCTCCTTCTCCTCCTCCTCCCAGCTGTCGTGCCCAGTTCGTGCTGAGAGAGTAGGTAGAGTCTGGCTCTGCGAAGGCGGACAAGCATGTTTATGAAGTCTCCAGTCCCCATCGTCTTCCTCGTGTTAGCACAGTTGCAGTGGTGTCTCTGCCAGGGTCCCTCAAAAAGGTGGCTGTGGTTACCATGGGTATGAAGAGAACGCTGATTTGTTTACTCGTGCCACAAACAGCGTGGAAACAGCGTTGGGATAAATTTAACTTTCCAATGCAGGCAGCTACTCAAATATCATTTATATACACAAGCTGAGGTTGGAAAAATCACATTTAAAAAGGTTTCCTGGCGAGACTTCTTTGTATTTTGCCTCTATGGGGAAAGGATGTTAAGAACAGTTGGGTCCTTTACTGTTTCAAGTACTTGATTTTTCATCCTTGACAGAGCTAAAGCACAAATATTAGTTGATTTTTTTTTTAAAATTAATGTGTTGTTAACATTTTGTGGGAATGTTGATGGTCATTTCATGTTTTACTTCCCTCATCCACACTGGCACATTACCTAAATGTTTTTGAAGCCAGCTTCATCATAAACCACTCCTTATGCTCAAAGCAAGTGGTTTTACTACCCACGTATAATGGAATGACGATATTCCACTTGATGGCTGAGGTGAACCTCATTCTGTTCTTACTGGTTCTTTTTTCACCTTAGAGAATAAGCCTCAGTAACTTCTGTTTTTTCTCAAAACAGCATCACTTTACATACAGCAGAAACAAGCTTATGGGGTTGGTGAGGACGTGCCTTCTCTCTTTTTCGTTGCTGTTGTGTCCTGTACTCATTGTCTGTGTAGCAGGTACTTCTCAGAGCTCTTGAAAGAATTTAATACCTTGCTTTTCTTTTTGTTGAAACAATGCTTAGCTCATTCATAAAATAACTTGCAAAAGAAATAATCCCATCAGCTTGTTTTCTAACCATCCTTGTTTTCTCTTAAATCTATAATTCTGATTTAATGTCCTGAATGAATGCAGATCACATTAAACATACTCTGCCACACATTACCATTGTGCATATTAAATGGTGGTTGTTGAATTTCATTTTCCTTTTACCACTTATCATCACTGCAAGTTTTTTTTTTATTACTTTGATAGCATTTACAGGTAAAAAGCAGGAAGCAAAAAAAACCCAACCTGTTTTATACATAGAACTAAGAATAAAAATTTGAAAGTCTGATTTTGCCTGTAAAGAATTATGGGCACTTGTTTAACACTTTTGTTCTGAAGAGGAATCATACAAGTTACTTTACCTTATTTTCTGTATGCTTAATATGTTGCATCTCTATTCCGTTGGTATTTTCTTTCTTACCTGTATGGGAATAATGAAGGGATGTTTTGATGACAGTTGACTGAAAAAAATACAGAAAGTTTCCTCTTTCTATATGTAAGAAAAATAATTTTTACTAAAATACATTTTTCAGGCTCTGAACAAGGCCTTTAGTGTTTTCCACATGGGAGGTGCCTGCCTTGTTCACACAGTCTCATTTCAGTTGTCTTAATTTTCAAGATGTGGATCCCTGTTTTAGGAACTATATGTGATTTTGCCATTCATTTAATGAAGTAAGGCTTTGATATTTTAAATCTCAAGGACAATGAATAGGCATATGGTCTTTATTTTTCAGGAATCCAAATAAATATATTGTTGCCATCTTGGCTGACAGACACTGTTTCTGTAGTGGAAAATTACTTTCTCATTGCAGCTGGGAACCCTGGAACATCCACAACCTTCCCAAAGTTAAAATGTGTTCAACCTCAATCTAACAAATGCATAAGTGCATTACACAAATGGATAGATTTATTGTCCCTTGTGGAAACTGAACTGCTAAGCTTCTGATGTGAAGAAAAGACTAGAATTGAGGCAATTCCATTTCTGGCTCTATCTTTTGGATATTAAACTTGACACTCAGCTGTCATCCATCGTACCCAGCAGAGAGTCGAAGGAAGCCTCGCTGCAGTTGTCAGTCAGCAGACTCTGAGTCAGCATGCATAATACACAAATAGTTGCTGAATATTTTTTTAACCCGTTACACTAAGACCTAACACTAGGCTGAAGGACCAAGTTCCTCCTTTGCTCTTGGCTACTTTGTGCTCACTGAGTTTGTCAGGTGGTAATATAGCACTTGTCCTGATTGTGGAAGATGTGGTTAAGATCTACCCAACCGTGAATGCTTGGGAGAGGAGTGCAGCAATAGTTGGATCATCTGGGCAAATGGCTTAGCACCAGGACAGACTGCAAGAGAGAGATATCACATAAGCTTCTCCTCTTCCAGGCCAGATGGGACATTCCACGTTCAGAGGTGACTCGGGGAGTGATTGAGCTGCCACAGCGAAACCCTGGAACTCGCACT
>NW_009258383.1:2256787-2280655 GCF_000687185.1 Egretta garzetta
TGGACTAAGTTGAAAGCTTCATTAGAAATTTATGTTTAGGGAGAATATAGCAAGTTTTTGTTGAAAAACAAAACATCTGAAATTTCAAAATCTCACTCAAAAGAGTGAGATTACTGATTTGGAATTGGCTCTGCAGTACTTATTCTCTTCCTCTTTATTAAGTTCAGTTCCTCAGACAGCTATAGTCTCTCATGGTACATCACAGCCAAGGACTCACTAAACACAGTATGTTTTACCCAGCAAATAGGAAGACAGGACAGAAATCTTGATGATACTTAAAAGGAAAAATAAAGTAAGAAAACATTTTTACATGCAGCTTGTAACTTTTTGTAGTTACAATTCTAGGGTATTTTTTAAAAAAACCCCTTTTTTCATTAAAGGAAAAAAAAAGATTCAGTCTCTTGACATTTTGACTGAACTTTATTTATTCAATTGATCTAATGTGAAAAAACTTGAAAATTCAGCAGATTGCTTAGCCTGATTTCCATAAGTGTTGTCTAAGGAAAGGCAGCTCATTTGCATGCGGATCTTGTTTTTCATTCTGCTCTGTTACTACAAACCCCTGAATAATACCACTGGCTGCATATTCTTTGCCTTGCTGAAGCCCAAACCACTGCCTTCCTTGAGGATCGTCAGATCTAACAAGGGATAAAGCATTATTTCAGTAATATACGGCTTTGTGTGTTCAAAAGTTGTAGTGCAAATGGAAATTCTCGTTCTTTATTAATTATGCTGGCACTTGGGAAAGAGCTGGTGGGAAAGATTTGCACTGCTGCTCATCTCACAAGAGATTCAGATGACTTCTCTGGACAAATTGTTACCCTAAATGACCTTATTACATGGCAGTAATAGGAAATGGTTTTGCATTCAAAGTGGAATAGAGGACAACATGACTAATTGTGTTGATAGAGTGGCATAATGCTCACCATAAAATAATAACTCCTGTGGACACCAGGGAGCACGTTAATTAGGGGAATGATGAGTCTTTGTAAAATCGGATGCAAAAAGTAAACAACTTTTTCTCTTGCATTAAAAAATTAAGGCAATGCAATAGACCTTAAAGCATTTGTGTTGTGTTTCCTGGGCAATCTTTCTATATTATGCTTGTATATGGAGATTTGAACAGCAGGTTCTGTTTTCCTAACTTTCTGCCAAACCGTAACAATGTCAACTGGCAGTCAGGGTATTTGGCCCTCAGTACCCTGATGTATTGTAAATCTGTTATTTTCATATAAATAGATTTCTCACCATACAAATTAGATTAGAATCTGATCCTGATTTTGAACAGCAAGTTTCAAATGAGAAGGTCATTTTATCGCATTTGTTAGGGAATAAAAGAGCCCAGAGTGTTTTATCTTAAAATTGTATGTAGTGTGGAACAGCAAAACCCCAGTAGGTTTTGGAGTTTTCTCTACAGAAACCATAACCATCCTGGCCCCTGGAAAACACTAAGTCCATTCCAAATTTGAGAATTGTGGATTATTCTTGTGTTAGTAATTCAATTAAAAAAAAAGGATATCAAACCATGCAAGTTGAATGTTTACCTCACTGAGAAGCAAATTATCAGTAGAGAAAGCAAACAAGGTATTCTAATTTTTTTTTTAATAATTCTCAATGCTAAATAAAAGCTTATTTCCAATATGAAGTTGAAGCTTGATTGCTACGACAGCAGTGATTATTTCTGTGGTTTTGGAACATGAAGTGGAAAGAAAAAGTGTTAAAATGTAGAAGAGACAGAACTCCTGGTGGCATTCTTGGGATCAGAATTGGTGGACCATGAAAGTCAGGGCTAGGAGGTCACCCATAAAATAACAGGTTCTGGTGTTAGGGTTGTTGTCTCAAGCTGCTGTGTCTCCTGTACCTTCTACTTTCACCACTCATCGCTGTAAGGTCAAGCTTGCTCTCCAGCACTGGCTGGGTAACTAGTGGTTTGCTACAGCTGGTCAGTTAGATGCCTTTCTATGGTGCCAAGATGTTGCCAGTGGTTTGGCCTGGATAATCACTCTTCCATGCTGAGGGACAGTGTCTTGGAGTAAAACCAGAAGACTGTTGGGTTCTCGCTTCCTCCCCTGCTTTCCTTTTCCATATTGGTCCCTGAATTCTCATTTGTAAGCTGCAAAACAAGGCAGATCCTTCTCCACCATGGTGTTATAAGTGAACTCCACTTTACTTTGTTTATAGCAGGTGTCAAAACTCACTGCTTTGGGTTACCTAATCCCACCTCATCAAAATGAGATTGATTGCTGCTTAGAAGTAGCACTCGCAAAGTGATGCTTACAAATCACTTTATGTTGACATACCTGTGGGCAGTGACAGTTTCATCTTCTCCAAAGCCACAGTTGTTTCACTGCTGCCTTCTCCTTGTTGTTGATTGATAGTCACATATTGTGAATTTCTGTATTGTTCCTGTTAAAAGTTGTATGGAAGAAGGATGATCTTTACAGTGTTTGTACAATGCATTAAAATACAGCGTTTGGATCCTTCCCTGAACTCCCAAGTGCCCCTACCTTAAAAATGGTAGGCATTTAGATGATAGAAAGCCCTAGTTGTTTTTAGCCTGACTGCTGCCCTTGACAGAAGGTATAAATACTGTAGGTGGTTTGAGTACTCCAATGCATAGAACTTGTTTGTAGCTGGCTCTTAAACACTGTAACAGCAGGTGTGCTGGAATATTATTAAAGAAGTTGATTAGAAAACTAGTAAAACAAAAAAATTGTGAATCATATAAGATTCATTATGAAGGTGATCTCCCATGAAGCCCTCTGTTACTGGACCTGATGTTACCTTGAAAATCAGAATAAGCTGTTTATTTGCTCCAAGTTCTACGTTAAATGGGTCTGATAAATATTCTACCTTTCACTGGAGGTTTCAGATTTTGTTAGCTGGTTTTAACATTCATTTGTACAGTGCCTTAGCTGCCTATGTCTCATCTAAAAAAAGAGATGATTAAGAACATACATTTGGAAGGATGTGGCTAATTTTCTTATATTCATAACGTTTCATGAGAGAATATTCCTTTGATTTGCTAAGAGGGGTTGCAAAGTTGAGGACGGCATTTCTTAATTTGAATTGAGGATGCAAGGATCTATGTTTTTAATCCACGGGCTCCCTCTCCTGGTTTGGAAGGTGCTTGGCACCAGGAGTTTGATTAATACAGAAGCCAAGTGAAAGTTATTTGCAAATTGATTTAATCATGACATAGTGTCAACGGTGTCTCCTAACTACTTCTTCTGTGTTTAATCAGAGAATTGTGCTCTCCCTAATAGCGCTAATGAAATGAGTACGGGTGTTGTGATGAATCAGGGTTGCAGGGCTGGGTTTATCTTACTCAAATGCCAATTAAGACATCTTTCACAAGGACTGAAAGCAATGTCCTACAAACAATATTTACAAATAAAATCAGAGAACTTGCATATATAAATAACCACATGAACGTATACTGTCTAATTGAACTGACACTGTCATCTTTGTCTCTCTGACACTTTGGTGCTCTGCTTTCCCCTCCTACTGGTCATACTACATCTAAATTGGACTATTTCCTTATTGTATTTGAATGTGGACAAAGATAATCTTTGCGTTCATATTCTTAGATAAGAAACATGTTAGTATTGTAAATTGCTTAACAAACTTGAGGCCCCAGAGTCATAAAGCACACCTTGTAGGTAAGAATTTTATCTGTTTACAAGTTCACTTACTTTTGCCTCAAGTTTTTAAGCCAGTTTGTAAATTTTATGAAATAAATTTCTGGCAGAGTCGAAGAGATTTTTTTTGTGTGTTTTAGCTTCCCTGTCTTGCTTCTAAGAATTTTTTTAAGCTTGAATTTACTGACATGAACAAATGCTTACATAGCTTAAGAAGCGCAACATATATTCTAGAGTGGTCCTTCCTTTAATGCTCTTAATGCATATGTATATTGCAGCAGACTCAACAACAAAAAAAAGTCCCTTCAGCTCCAAATGATTGGGAGTCGGATGTCTTGTAGTCTGCCCTGAAGTGTCACAAACTTTCACATACTTGGACCAAAGGTTTTCACGCTAACTTTGTGCTTGTTTTGTGCTGGTGTAAGTGACCACAGAATATCACAGTGACTCAAGATGTGCAGGTCCAAAATATTTATTCAGGAGATCTGCCATGCAGGTAGGGGCAGGGCTGGCGGGGGGAGTTGTGCATTTATCACAAGGCAAAAAAAGCACCAGACTGGTGTGAAATACTTTCACTTTAGAATATCAGCCTTTTATTCCAGAGACTGATCTTAGAACAAATATTGAAAACAGTCCCTAGCATTTTCAGTCATGTTAGAAATTGAGTGTAAATTTGTAATGAGGAAGATCCCACTAGTGAAATATCAAATTCCACAACTCATTCAGAAATGCATTGGTAGAGCTGTTACTTTAGGTATTCCTCCTGGCTCCACTTAAAGCAAGCGTTGACAGTTATGTATCATGAAGGAAAAACAGATTTGGGAGAACTAATTATAGTAGTTCTCTCAATTTATTTATTATTTTGCCAAAGACACAGGGGGTGAACTTTTCATGTGAGCAGAGGATATAAGATGCACGTGAGAACTGTTAAATACTTTGCTACTGAAAGTTGGTCTGACTTACACTACACGAAGAAGGTCAGTTGAAGTGAATAGAAACAAAGCGTAATTCATGAGTCAATAAAGTCTGTATTTGCTAAAAATTTACTATTTTTATGTATGCTGCATCCACTTAAAATGACAACTATTCACTGTGCATTCTTGTTCATGCCATGCTCTTGGTCATCTGCTTCACCATCTGTGCAAATCTTCTACCCTAGCATCTGTTAGGTATCTGTTCAGCTAATTTAAGTTTACAGGCATTAGAATTATTTCTGAGCTAAAATACCTAGCCCCTGTCACACTGGCGCTCTGAGATATGCAGGTAGCTTGACACTTGTCAATGGCAAGTAGCTTTTACATGTGTTGGTTAAATAGGTAATGTGACAGAAACACGGCACTGTTAACATGCTTTACTGACTACACTGGTACCTTGAAACCATGGTAACTGCTTTTGTACCCTCTTCCTCACCCCCTTCCCCCCAAAATTATAAAGTTTAGACTGTAAGGTACATTGAGCTCTTTGGAAGAGTGGCTTTATGCAATGCTATGATTTATTACATCTTTTCCATTAAAGCAATGTGGTTTTTTTTTTTCTTTTTCTTTTCTCATTTTGTGCACAGGTACTTGGAACACCAAATGAAGATACATGGCCTGGAGTCCACTCTTTACCCCATTTCAAACCAGGTAGGTCGAAGTACCGAGTTTATCCAAATTCTCTTCCTGGAAATACAGGACACAGATAATTACACCCGCACCCACAAGCTTCAGAGTGACCTGGTATACAGGGCATGAACCATAATGTACTTTTTCTAGCTGCTTACTTTTTATTGTGCTCAGGGTGGGTTTTTTTTCTCTTTTTTAATTTCTTTGCTTTCTTTTGCATTTTCTCCTGTTTATTGCAGTATGAGGCCTGATCTGCTTGCATTCCTCAGCCACTGAGCCTTTCAGATTGCTGGTAGGCTGATTCCAGATCAGTATTACTTTTCTGCAGACCACCCTGAACTTTGAGGAATACTAAAGGAAACTAAAGAGTAAAGACTTTGTGAAAGCTGAAGTTACTACTAGGTCATCTGTTAGTACCTTTCTACAAAGGTTCAGTTTTTTAGTGTGCATTGCACTTGAAGTTGTCATAGTCTACAACCATTCCTGAAAAACTGTTTTACCATTTGATACCTTTGTGTAAGAAGGAGCAGTTTGTTCCCTAGAGACTAGAAGTACATGGTCAGCTTCATTACAGTATATATGTATGTATGCTTATATAAGTAACACATATAGTCTTATGAACTTTTGAGTGGGGATCTTAAAAACACTGTTTTTTAAACATGCCAAGCAGGCGAATGAGTAGGAGGCATTTTGGCTGGGGGTGGTGGTGAAATACTAGAACTGGTTGTCCAGGGAGGTTTGACAACTCCATCCTGGTCAAAACCTGACCGGACAGGGTCTGAGCAGCCTGAACTTGTTGGACCTGCTGTGAGTGGGTTTGGACTAGATGGTAAAGAGATGGTTACTAAATGCTTTCAGGTGAAGCACTTAATTGGCTCCCAGTACATTTTACTAGGATGAGTCTTCAGTTTATAACCATGTGACTAAAGTCTGGAAATGAGTGACAGAACTGACCCAGGAATCCAATTTCAGATGTTTTTGTCCTTGCAGGCCTAAGGTCTCTCAGTAAACTCCTGGTTCTCCTTTACTGCAGATGATAGGCCCTTCAGCTTCTGTCGTAAACGTGACAAACTGGCATCCTATGTCATTTAAACCTAATTTCCAAGTCATCTTATAGGTCAGACATAAAGAAGATTACTCCCTTTTCATTCCAGCCTATCTTATTTGTCAGATCTGCAGGATCATAGCCTTCTTTGGGGCAGCAAAGAGGCTGGAGATGGGGCGGAGGAGTTGAAAAGGACAAAAATAAGACATGTCTCAAAATAAGACAAAGAGAGAAACAAATACATTGTAGGGCTTACCCTGATAGTAACACAAAGCCTCAAGAAAAAGGAAGGCAGACAGCTATCTGGCACGTTGCTTTTCGGTCTCTGTCCTAGTGCTGTCTTATTGCTGTATCGTGAAATCAGTCTGTAGTGCTCTCTAGTGAATTAGGAAAACTTTTTTAACAAGTACAGTTTTTCGCTGAAATACTAAGAGTAGACAGTGTTCTTCCCTGAATCAGTGTGTCATTAAGTTTACAAGCTTTTGTGTTTCTCAGTCTTGGCACTGATTAAAAGGTGAGTATATACAAAGAATCCTTACAGAAATATAGTGGTTTTGAACAGCAGTCCAAAGAGATTGTTTTTTATCCAAGAATAGTAAAGAAGAGGAGAAAACCTGGAGATGTCAGTGAGTGCTCTTTGGGTTTGTTCTTGTTTTTATTCTCCTGTGTGATACAGAAAAGTTTTGAACAGTAGATGGCAGCCAAGAAATTTCCTGGTTTCATTTTTCTGTTTGGCTTCCAAGTGTGTTAAGGGATGTGGGTTTATTACCGCAGAAGAACATCAGGAAATAAATCCACAGTAGGCACTTCATTAAATCTAATTTTTATACAGGCATTGTGTTAGACTTGCTTTTATTTTCTCCATCCCAGACTACAGATTTTGTCAGCTATGAATACACAATATTTATGCAAATGCAGAATGGGGACAGGATGAAAGATGCCCCCCAAGACAGAAAATGGTCACTTGATATTTTCACCATTTCTGCATGGTGTGGTCTTTGTGCTCTCGGATCCTTTCCACATATGTGAAGTATGTAGATTCGCGAGTCAGAGTAATTACTATTCTCAATGGCAATTATTTAATCTTTCTAGGGCCTGTTAATGCAAAGCACTGGGCTCCTTAATTCCCATACAGTGTGGAGGTCTGAGAGCACTCCAAAGGAAAAAGCCCTCTTCTGTACACATACTGTGTTCTGCACTCCCTTTTTACCACCCCATATCCTTCGTGGCATTGGTAAAAGGATTTTTCTTGTCTTATGGTTTCTTATTTGCTGATTTCAGAAATTACAGCAATAGAAAGCATAATCTTAACTGGACAACCAAACTCGTCTTACATACCCCAAAAATGACTAATTGGACTTTTATGCTGGTAAAGTGTGGAATGGTTAAAGCAGCAAAACAAATCACCTCTGGGATCATACCGGGGTACCAGCACCTAAAGCATGCTCTGCACAAAGTGCTGTGACCTATGGGCTGGGCTGAAATGACACTATTTGCTCATGCTGTTAGGGTCATTGGAGCTATTTGGTCATGGATACCAGGTTCTCTGTTGCTTCTTAAAAAAAATGCTTTCCTTCATGCCATTCTGCACACAAAAGTTTTCTGGTCATGGCAAGGCTGCATTGTCCCTTCCACAGATGCTCAGCCAGCCATGCTCCCCTCCCTGTTGGTCTGAAATTGTTGTCACATCCTAGAAATAATTTCCTCCATGTATGGGTACTGAAAGACTCTTCTTTCCGGACTGACTTCTGTGGAGCAAAAATGGAGGTTAATGCTTTAATAATACATTTGAGATGACTTAATCTTTTTCTTTCCTTAGCAGAAGAATGCAGGAGGGAACCTGAAATGTCTTGCCACATCCAAACCAATTCCATTATTCTTTAAGATTTGTGAAATTACCACATTTAAATATAGATGATATGGGGTTAAGTAACTCCTGTGCTTTGCATGTCTTTGTGAATTTGAAGACTGATAGCTGCGAACAGTAAGTGTGATAAATTGAGAAGTGCAGAGAGCACTGGTGATGAGGATATCAACATCCACTCAGGCAAGGCTTTGATGCTGTAAACTGAGTTGTGTAAGCGTAAAACAATGGGATTTGAACAAAAAGTGTCAGTAATAAATTGTTACTGTAGTTTAAAAAGTGCTGGGCTCATTACATGCCTGTGGAGTTGGGAAGACTGTTGAGAGTAGAAACAAAATGTCATTGTATTTCTTGTTTGCATACAGTCTTAAATATTTTCATGGTGTGATTTGCTAGGGCACAGTCCTGTGCTGCAGAGAGCTAATCACAGTTTACTAGGAAAAACATGTCTGAAAAACATGGCATTAGTCTCTTCTCTACTAGAGTGACCAAGGGTCTGATTGTTATGGAAAGCAGCCAGTGCATAAAAAATTATGATCTCTGACATCTTAATATGCGGGAGCATTTCTGAGGCTGAATAAGAAATGTGTTCCTAAGGCTAGCTGTGGGTGGCTCTACATCATCTGAACCTCTAGCCTCAGTGATTTCTACAGCCTGTAACTGTAACTGTGAAAATAAAATAGTCATAATTTGTTTTGCCAGTTAAGAAGTCAGAAAACAATTTGTATTTTATCGCTTTGAGATCTTTGATTACTTTCCAGCTTACAAATAGTCTAAGTAATATGGGAGATATTTAAAGCTAAAACTTGACCTGGTCTTTGAGCGTTCTCTGTGCCTCAGCCTCAGGCCTCTCAGTTTGTGTTTGCAGATGAATACACATGTGTACACAGACACACGTGTCCTGCTTAGTAAATTACTTAAGGATGATCTAAATAATCCATTTGAAAACCCTAAAATACTTCAGAAGTATTTCAGTAACTTCAGGTTACCTCTGTGATGCATTTTGAAGCTGTTATGATTGCTATAATCTTGAGTGGGTCCTCCTGTACTCATGTTATCGCCAAAGAAACCCAGCCATTCAGAATCACTGTGAAAGCAAATTGCCTGCCCTCAAATAAGAAGGCAGTTTGAGGAAATTATAACAATGTGTTAGCTGTTGTTTCAATAAAATCTTGAGGTTTCATCCAGTTTGGAAGCTTCATGTTACAGCTTATTGGACAGAGACATTCTAAATGATGAATATGACCCTCTGACACGTGACTTGGAGAACATGTTTTCACTATTTATTCATTTGTTACAATACTTTGAGAAATACGTAGATTTGCTGCACTAAAACCCGATCCAACCACTGATGGTATCACCAGACCAATGTCTGCAGGAGCAAAATGAAAGTAGGCATCTACTCCCTCACCTGCATGAGTGGAGATGGAGCCGTATTCCAAAACAAGCTGCTTCCTTACCCAACTTGTGTCTGAGTCTTCCTGATTTTTGTGTATTATTCTCTCCATTGTCATTAAATGTCCCATTTTTATTTAGTCTAGCTTCTTATCTTCCTTTGTCCTCCAGCCATTTTGTCTGGATTCAGTCCTGTCCAAATAATTGAGCAAGATAAGCTTTTCATATCAACATCTACACTTAAGTCTAGATATCATTCTTCCTAAATTCTTTGGGACTGATGCTACGTAACCTCCATCCTGGGAAGTTAAATAGAGATTTATCAGAAGATACTGTGATGGTGGCCATGAAGAGATGGTAACGCTCAAGGAGAAGAAGTGACTTCTTAGGAAGGCGGGGAAAACATGAGAATGCTTTGTCATTTCACTGTGCCTCAGTTTCCTTACAATACTGTTTCTGTGTGAAAGAAGGTTAAATATTTAATCTTGGGCTGATGATGTGGGAGCCTGAACCTTTCTGCGTTCAAGAGATGATCAGTTGTAAAGTAATTTACCTGAAAAGGTGCCTTTATGAGACAAAGGAGGCATCTACTGAGCCCTGGTTTTTAAAAGAGAATCCCAAAAGTCAAGATGAAGAGTGTTAAAGAAAGATACTCTCCTTAATGAGAAAGCAGAAGACAGAAAGAAAGCAGAGAGAGAAATCAGCATTCGTAGGAAATACTGCATAACACGGAGTCTGCCAGAGATTGACAGATACTTCATGGATTTATTAAAAAAACCCCGAGTCTGTGACTGACAAAACCACTGCAGTGCTGGTGTTCTGACTCCAGAATTCTGCTTTGGTTCCCGGGCGATCGATAAATACAGATTTGATTTACAAATATGATCTGCCTACCTGCATCTTAACAGCTAATTGGTAGCCAAGTTTTTCTGAAGAATTAATTCTCCATTGAGATTTGGGCTGGGCTGAGAGAATAAACTCCTTTGGCACAGAGCTGTGAAAATACTGTATATGAGGACATACGGCTTTTCAGACTTTGTCATAACAGTTTTTCCTATAGAGTTTCACCAAAGCCCGTCAACAATTTGTTACACACGGAATCAGTATCTTCTTTGTTTACGTCTACACCGATGCCAGCGAATGTTCCCAGGCAATGTGGGAGTCTCCGCTGTTAAACTCTTAGAGCAGCCTGCGGTATGCCTTTAGCTCATGACAGCTAGCACTTCCAAATAATTCATTCATACCTGAGCATGGATTGGGAGTTAGTGTGGGCTGGGGACCGCTCCCAGTAAGAAGTATACCTTGCATCTATATTGGAGGGTGAGGTGGAAGGGTGCTGCTGTAGTACGGACACAGGACAGTGATGGTGCCTCAGCCAGACAACAGTCCCAAGCACATTTAACTTAGCGGTGTCGATAGAGTCTTCAGGATTTTGAGTACTTGAAGAAAGGAAAGAGAGGGATCTGTAAAAGATAATTAATTTCAAATTTCTCCCCCTCTTCTTTGGTTTTGGCACAATTCAGTGTTTCCTCAAGTCTCTGGTATCTGTAACCTAAGGGAAGAAGGGTTGTCAGTGTTTTCACCATTCTTTAAACGAAATTGCGTGAAAGTGAGAAGTTAAACTACAATATATGCAAGGGAGCCAGGGTGAACACTTCTAGAAGGTGGAGCCATTTACTACAAAAGCCCAGTGATTTAGACAATGCTATTAAAATTATATTTTCTATTCACGCTCAGTAGAGAATATCGAAAACAGCAACTATCCTTCCTCTTTACATGGCCTGTGCTCTGCTAAAGCAGGTGCTTGTGGGAGTGGAGGGGATGGGGATGGAGGGTGGGGAATTGAAGTAGTTTTTCTCAAGACATTTGGTATACAGAAAAGCAAAGTTTACCTCATGATTACAATAAAACTCCAGCTGTGATTTGGCTTCAGTAAAAACTCTTAATTGCACATTAGTGCTGCAGATAGTGCTTGAAAATTTTGCTTGTCAGCATGGATGCTTGTCTTGATATCTTTAGCTAACATAATTTAAATATTTTTAGGATTGAATCTTTAATGAAAATAGCATATGAGTCTTAGATATCACAACACAGTGTTAGTCACTTCAGACTTCTAAGCATAAAGAAAACCTGTTTCAAGAAACCATGCATTAAGACTTTCCAAAATATTAATTATGGTGATGTTTAAATATTTGCATTTAAGCTAATCACATTTGGTTTTAAATAGAGAAGAACATTAATCAAGGAATGCATATTAGCAAGCATGTTTTGATTAACAACATAAAAAATGCCTTGAAGTCAAACTGCATTTTAAGTTCTTTGGTTTAGACTAGAAGCTGATTATCAATAGTGCTAAAAAGGAGCTAAAAAATCAAAATGTAGTCTGCTTCTAATTCCTTATGTAGCTTTTCTTGCCTGTTCTAGGTCCTTTCAAGGCAACCGTGGCAAAGGTATAATAGTTCATGTGTTTTTCTGACTGATAAAAGAAAAAAAACCCCTCATCTTGTTTTATGTTACTTAAAATGCAAGTGCTTATTTTTTCAATTCTCACAGCAGACCAGTAGTTCCTTCAGTGGGCTGCTAATAAGCTCACTAGTGAGTTCTGCTGAAATTCGCTTCTGTTTGAACCTGCCCTTGATGCAGGGCTGTCAGATGGAGCGTGTTTATCAGGCAGATAACGATGTTTGCAGTGGACAGCATGTAGGTATGTATGTGGGCACAGAAGTGAGCATGCATATATAACAGTGTTGCTGTAGAGCAGTTGTCTGAAAGAAATGAGAAATAGAAAGAAGTAGAAATACTGTCTATTTCTGTAAGAAATAGAAATACTGTCATTTCTAAGATCACTTAATACAGCTGGGTGTAATGCATGAGCTTTCTGGCACAGGCTTTTTTTTCCCCCTAAGTCTTCAAGCTGAGTACAATTTGGGGGCAGTTGTTTTAAGAACATAATATTTTTGATGTATCAGGTTTGTCAAATCAACCAGCTCAAGAAATTTACTCCCTCTCTTCCCTTTGGTTGCTCACTTCTGCTTCCATTTTGCAGTTGTTATTCCAATAGCTACCATTTGCGGGGCACAGTCGTAAAAACTTCCTTGGCACATGAGGCATTGACTAAGATGTGCTGCAAGGTCTGAAGCAAATAGCAACTCAAATCCATTTACTACCAGGAGAATGTTTGTGTAGCTGCACCGCCCAGCGTCTTGAGGGGGTCGTGTTTAGTGCCCAGCAGAACAGTGAATCTTGGCTCCGAGGCTGGGCTTCTGAAGGTGTGGATGTCATATATTAGCCTACTCCTTTTCTATACTCTTTTAAAATCTTAAGAGTAAATGGCATGCTACAGGAAAATCTTGCAATTCGTACTTCTTTCCAGTAAGGAATATGAGTACTGTATGTTTGCTTTTATTTATGCAGTCCTATGTAGGGATCTCTTTACACAGCATTTGATTATGAACACGCCACTGAATCAAGATTTGGCTAGCTTGGCCTTCTAAGAAGGAAACAGTAAACACTTTTAGGTGCTTAGGGATTTAAACAAAACCAAAAATCTGTTCCTTTTTTTGTTCCACATAAGCAAAAGTCACCTTTGCCTAGTGAAATACAGCACCCATGTGAAAAGCCAGCTCTTTAACAGTGAGACATGGTTGCTGGTGAGGATGGTGGCTGTGTATTTGGGATAAAAATGCAGAGGATCAAATTTCTTTCACGAATTTGTTCCCAAAAGATAAGCAAATATGCAAGTGTTTGCATAAGGGAAATGAAAATCCCAGGTTTTATTTTAAATTTCAGGTGAGCTTACTGTGTCAGTCTTCCAGTGTTTTTATTCAAAATAAGCATGTTTAGTAAGAATAATCTGAGAAGATTTTAACTCCAGTATGTGTACTCACCATTTGAGCTATAAAAATTCAAAATATATCTGAGATCAAATCTTGATCTGCGAATGTACAGTTTTTCAGGGTTCTTTAATCTCAGCGCCGATGAGAGTGAGCAGCTGCCTCACCAAGATGGTGTGCCTCATGTTCTTAACAGGGGCTTGTGTGAGCTGGAGGATGGGTGGGTGGTGGGTGACGATGTGAGTGTCTGCATGAAATTCTCGCATGCGCCTGTTTGCCTTTCAGTTCTGAGGGACAGGTAGTAAGTTTTCGCTACACAGGAGTTTCTTCCACAAGGTTGGACCGAGATCTGGTCTGCCTGTGCTGCTGCCTTTTGTAATGTGTGTCAGGCAAAGATTTCTTTTTTGGGGAAGTGTTCATGGTAATGCTGCAGTATTCCCAGGATCTCGCATACAGTCAATATCTACTGACTGATACTACTGTTTTTTATGATCAAATCAGTGGGAGCATCTGGAAAACAAATACCAAAGCTTTGTGCTTAAAAGTATCACAAAATATAATTTCATGCAGTTGGTCACAGTCACATACGTATGGCTTTAGATTTGGTTGTATTAAATCCATCCAGTACTAAAGGACAGAGGCATTTGTACAGGTGTATGAGAGTCGTTCACTCTGAAAAGTAACTCAGGAGCAAGCTTGGGGATGGAGCTGTGAGACTGAATTCCAGTTTTGTCATTAATTGGACACAAGCAGGAGATCCTCAGATAAAAGTTGGGAGGTTAAGTTACCTCTTGTGTTGCCTGTATTGTGACTGCAAGATCGGTGTTCGTAGGCATGTAATATTGTGGTTTCACAATTCAGGACTTAAAAAAGTGGATCATGATGGAGAAGCTCAAGGACAAGATTGTTGTGGCTTCTGTGTTTTGGCAGCTTTGAAATTAAAATCAGCTGGTTTTGTTATTCTGTTTTTTATTCTCTAAAGAAGGATTAATTCAGGAAAGTACTAAGAGCTGGCACGTACACAAGGCTGGGCTTAATTACCACGGTAGTCCCATCTAGTTATACTGTCCATGAAAGTTAACAAGACTCTGGTTGGAGGCATGACCACAAAACTGTGTAGAAAAATGTGAGCTGTATTTTATTGATATGTGGTTTCTTTCCTTATAAAGAATTTAAAACAAGGAGCCTCTAATCTGCTTGGAGCGTAGGGGAAAGAGCTGATACCAATGGTTAGAATGTTAGGTTAGGACTGCAGTCACACAGCATATAAATGGAGTTTGAAATTAAGAACTCAGGACTACCATTTGCCTCTCTGTAGACAGGGTTTCACCCTATCCATGTTTTCCCCCTAGTTTTCCCTCTTCTTGCCTGATAAATATGGTATATAAGGTACTTCTTTAAAAAAGAGGTTTAGAGTAGAGCAGTAGACTGAGTAAAGAAGGAAGATCCCTTGTTCATTTTGCTTACGCATGTCCCTTATGACAGCATTTACATAACTGGTTCCAGTGTATCACTTTTTCAGTAAAAACTCATCTGGCATAGCAATAGTTTTTCAGTTTCTTGCAGAACTGAAACAGATCTTTGGACATTAAAGCCTTAAGGCAATTTGGCCATGTAGTTGACTCTGTGTTTTCCTCCCACAGTGAAAATATCTTAAATTGATTAAAGTGAACCTTTGACAGTCCAGTCAAGAAAATCTGTTGTATACGATACTTGTATATGATACTTCTCAACTGTTCTAAGTGGATGGAGCTCTGTTGAAGTCAGTGTTACTGTGCCAGTTTGAACCAGCTCAGTATCTGACCAAAACATATTGCAGAATGACAGATAAAATCAAAATCTCTCTTTCCCCAGGTCTAGGTTAGCTTTTCAGTAATGCTTCAAGTCAGTTCAGTTCTCTTTCCACCCAGCACTTTTTTGCACCAAGAGAGATTAATGTGCAAATCTGCTCTTTATTAGCTGAACTCCCATGTGTATCTCAGGCTTGTTGTTACACAGTGCTACCTAGCTGTGTCTTATTTTTCAGTCCTTTGTCATAAATGAATGGACAGTGTTATGGTTGGACTATTTACTTATTAAGTATAGAAAGTCTTTCTTCCAGTTTTTATGGATAAGTATCTGCTTGCATATAAGTTTTTAATTCACATTTGTAAACTGAAATTCAAGGCTGAGCTCAGGTCCTGCTGAGGCCAGTGCAACCTGGCTATTGACCTTACTGGGGCTCAGGGTTTTCCTCTGGAGAGCAGAAGCTGAATTAGGAAACAACAGATACAATTTGAATTGTAATGTTCCTCTCCCTTGTAAGTTTGGGTCATATTCTCAATGCCAATATGATGCTTGAACTACTTACTACAGAACATGTACCTAAGTACTGAGTTTTTATTTGTGCTGTTGGATATTAAAACATAATCACAGGCAGTGGCTCCAGTGCCGTGTTACTGGTACTGAACCATGGCTACATCTAAGAATGATCCTGACTACTTTGCCCATTTGATTTAAAGACCTGCCTCAGGGCATTGGCACATCTGTAGTAGATGCATTGCATGCAATGTGTAATAGAGATAAAAAGAAATTGGCACTTCCTATAGCTTTAATCTGGATGCCTCTAGTGTGATAAGTTATTTTGTTGTAGTATGTGCACACAGAAAATTGTCAGGAACTCTCTTCACTTGCTGCTCTCAGTAAGAACTCAATAAGCGACTTCTTTTTTCACCCTCTTTAACCCTTATGTTTTGCACTCCTTGTGGTATCTAGGCTTAACAGAATATAGACAAAAAAGCTACCACGATGGTTGAAATCACTTTTCCTTTTTATAGTACCCAAGTTGCTAAGTGCCTGGGATAACTGGCTTTATCAATAACTGGAAAGTACTGCAGAGCTTCTAATTTACAAAATTTAGGATAATGTGAGTAGTGTGGTATTCAATCTAAATGCTTCTCAAGTTCACATGAAGTAATAAAGCAGCATTTTCAACAATAAGACATATCAGAAATGAGTTAAGAAATGTGCACAAAATTGGGAATAAAGTATTTTATTTGGAGACATATATTTATGGAGCAATATATTATCTGATAGTAAAATGTACCACATGACCTATAATTTATTTCTTACAATATCCTAATCCTAACAGCAAATTAAGGTTTATAACATTGTATAATATAGTTCATAAATATTCATCCTCATAATTTTAGTTTGTTGAGAACTGTGTAATGGTGGCACATCTGAGAGTTGCTGAGTCATCTCTTTTTGTAGCTAAATATCTTCATTTGTCTTATAGTGAAAATAACACAGGGAAGTCAACTAGGTGCTACTTTAATGATAATCTACAATAGTCAAATATTTTCCAAGCGCAGAAAGTTTTTGTTGATAATACAAAAAAAAACCCCAACAAATACGCAAAAAAACCCTTACAAACCTTTGTTTCATATATTTATCTACATCTAAAAGCCTTTAATGTTAGGATAACGTAGTTAGTGTTTGTGGGTTTTGCTAAGAAAGTTATTTGAGTAAATTCGGACACAGTGTTACATAAGTGATATTTATAATTTATATTGGTGCTAAAACTAGTTATAGTCATGAAGCTTCCAGTTTCTAGTATGCTTGTCATACGTATCTAAGAGGGAGTGGGTTCATTGCATTAACAGCATCAGTATGGTTCAAGCAGCAACATTTATAAATGTGAAGTGGCCCTCAGTCACAATTTGTAGATCTACCACTTACTGAAAACTTCCGATAGCGATGTCAGCAGGAGTTGAAGTTTCTTCATAAAACTTTTTAGTTAAAAAAAAAAAGGTATAAGAAACAAAATCATCCATATTGATGCTAGGATTTTGTATGTGCCATAGTTTTTGTATAGTTGTTGCATCTTTAGAACTGACTGCATATGAAGTATATATGGCAACTTTAGGACTGACATAAGTGAAGTATACAAATACAGGAATTTGAACACAACCCCTCCCAATATTTACAGCTGTTTTGCACAGTAAGATGCATGCATATGTGTATGCATATATACATATATATAAAAATACTGTTGTAACTGTACAGTGTGCCTATTAAATGTCGTGTTCATGGGTGAAGAGGAAGCCAAATTAATTTTTGAGATTTTATGGAGTATTTTATAAGTTTAAGACTTCTTCACAGCAACTAATGCCATCACACTAGGGTAGTTGGCCAGGGCAAGTACCAGTCTACATGGTAGGATTTCAGTGCAATGAGGCTTCGTGGAAAAAGTTATTATATTCTCCAGCTGAATTGCGTTTTTTTCTTCCTGAGAGGCACTTAGCTCCTGTTCAAAGAACTAACAGAGTACTGGCTCTTCACTTCTGGAGCAGATTTCATAGCATCTTCCTCTGCCAACTAGAATCTTACTGCAGAGCAAGCGTCTTCTTGGATATGAGAGGGAAAGTACTTATATTTGAACTTAAGAACTTAATGTTTGAGTAAATAAGCTTTCATTGTACTTGTTACTTTTGCTCATTATTTATATGTGTTCTTTAGAAAATGAAGTCTTAGATGGCCATCATGCTTTGCATGTCCCTGTGTGTCACACGGACCCAGACTTACTCTTATGCCTGTTGAGAACCATAAAAACGTGACAGTGAGATCAGAGAGAACTGTATTGTGATGAAGAAAAAAAAAAAATTAAGATTTCAAGCATTTTTTTTTCCCCTAGCAGTCAAATACTACTTTAGAAATAATTGCAAAAATTTCCATTTCTGGTGATGCCACAGTAAATGATCTTTACGTCATGATGGTTTGGTTTGGTTTGGTTTGTTTGTTTGTTTTTACATGTTGTTTTTTTTGGGGAATACTTCTGGTTTTGTTTTGTGGGGTTATTTTCTCCCTCTTTGTATTGTTCCTGTGCTGGTTTTCTTACCCTGTCTTGGGACTTGAACTGCAGTAGTTACATAGAAGTGATGAAATGATGAAAACTGATGGTAGATAAATATACTTGAAAAAACACCCACCTGTTTCTAGCATAAATTATTGAATGTGTCTCTTCTTTTTCTTACAGAACGGTTTACACAATACAGCCCTAAAAATCTTAGACAAGCATGGAATAAGTAAGTCTCTCTTTTTTTTTTTTTTAAATTACTCTTTTGACTCTTCAAGGATATAAGTCATGCCAAGCTGAAGTTATCATAGTTAGCTTAAAATGGCTTTATCCTTTTTAATTACAGTACGAATGTGAAATTACTGAAGTATTATTCTTTCCTGCTTCTGCCAGTTTTCAATGTTTTTGAATTGTGAGTTACCTGTAAATAAGGAGAAACTGTATAGCATGCTATTTTCTTCTTGAGAATATCAGCCGGCAAATGTATTGAGCTCACTGAGAGATGCCGTGTTACTGCTTTGGGTCATCAGTTTTGAATCTTGTTTTCTCTGTTTCACTATAACAATTAAGAGACTTTTAAAGAATATGTTTCTAATCAACTTTGAGTGTTGTTTCCACCTAATCATCCCCTGTTGCCAGGTCTGTCTGGTCATTGCTGTGAGCTGATGACCATACTGCTGTATATTTTAATTATCATGAATGAAAAAAGTCGATGTGATTTCACTGCAGTTTTTTTTTTTCCTTTTAATGTTTCCTGAATCATGGCACATTTATATCAGGTGGACACTGATACAAAGCTATTGTGCTGAAAATCCGGAAAGGTTGCCTAGTAAGCTGGGAATGGCTAACCAATCATCTGTGTAAAGTTTATTAGAAGCTTTCTTAGCACTTGAAGAATCTTTGTAGACAGGATATTTGGGCAGCACTGTACTGAGTTTGAGTTGGATGAGCAGGATAATAGCTATGTCAACAACTTGCCTTGCCAGAAAAATTGTTAGAATTTTTCTCCACTGTCTTTTGACCAAATTTTTTTGCAACAAGGCTAAGCCTTTGCTGCACCAGCGTTGCTGTTTTCTTTCTGATACACATTCCAAATTTTATTGTTGGTACCAACTGGCTGTCTTGTTGGTAGTTTACCAAGGGAGCTAAAGAGATAAATCAGCAGGAGACTGAAGCCTCTTGTCCTCCAAGTTCACCACTGAAGTTGAAAATACAAAATGTTTTGGTGAAGGAACTTCCTTGTTATAAGGAAAAAAAGTTACCGATACAATAGAAGTCCAAATCCTTTTACAATATTCTAATTTGTTAGTAACAGAGTTTGTCTACAGCTCTAAAATTCATAGCACAGTCACTTTCCCAAGGTGTGATGAGATTTATACTCACTTTGCCATTCCATTATTTCTTCTCCATCTACTCCTTCCCAAACCAATTTGGCCCAGTGTTTTGGATTGAAGCACAAAGGCATTTTTCATTAAAAAGAAAAAAAAAAAGCAACAAACCTGTGAAATTCTGTTTAACTGAGGGAAATCTTTTAATGTAAGAGGATCGTAGTTCAAATTAGGTGTTAGTTATTGGATGCGATACCGTCAATGTTCATCCTTTAAGTCAGAACCTATATTTCTGCAGTGCCAGGCATTTCTTATGACCCTCTAGCTCGCTCTGCATTAACAGTGGATCCTTCATAGTTAGGAGTAGCTTTCAGATTCCTGCAATGAGATGCATAAAGCTGTCACTGAAGCCTTCACAAAGGTTAAGTGTCACCTACCTGAGTTAAGTGACTTTCAACAGTCTATAGGAAAGTTCCTGGCTTGTCCATTTCAGACTGGGAGCGTAACTGGGTGGCTTTCATGGAAGAGTCCATCTCCTGTTTACTCGAGGGAGCAACAGGAAGATTAGCTTCACTTGTAGTTATCTTTTGTGAATATCTCAAAACAGTTTTGCCAGTTCTTGTGATCCTTACAAGCATCTTGCAATGTTTGACTCTACCTCAGATTTACTGCTCAGAATAATGTAATTCCCTGAAAGTCACAGCTTTCATTTTAAAAAGTAAGTCACTAGAATTGTCTATATTCTGTCCTTTTAACAATGAACAAACTTGCAAGTTCATTTTTTCTTTGAAAGTAGTTAATGAGATCCAAAAGCTTGGAAGAAGCAATTATATTACAACATAGGCAATTAGATCTGGACTGGGAAAGAGGTACAAGGAAACTAATATTGATGTGAATGTGTTTGCTTGGGGGCATATATATGCGTAAGTAATGTGAATAGATGCTGGCACACTAGTCCATCCATTCTGCGGCATGGACTGAGTGTTTTTCTGTATTTTAACAGCAGTTAGACACAGTAGTATCTCCTATGTATGAATAAGTACAATAACAGATTTGAATTTTAAAAGCTGATATCTTGCATTTCCTTCAAGAACATTGCATGAAATTTCTGTTTTCACAAAATACAAAAAAAGAACAAACCCCAGTTTGCTTAAAACAAACCCTCGATCTCTGAGACTTCATAACTGACACAAGTTATGATCACATCACAGGCTGACTCAAGTAAGACCAGAGCTTTTTAATTTCTAAGAAACCTCTTCAAAAATATTTATACATTTTCAGTGCTCCGTGCATAAAGGATTTGCAATTTTTCAGCATAAATGAAGGGATTGAAAGACCAAAAGCAATGACAATACATAGAGTTCAGCGCTTCATATGTGCGGTTCTACTATAATAGGAAATATTCAGTGCCTCAAAATTATGTATCATTTACATTCAAAATGTAAAGGATTTTCTCTTTTTCTAGTGTAAAACTTTATCTGTGTGCTGCATTAGAGCACTGTTGCTTGCACAGCTGTAGTTAAGGATGTATAAACATTTCTGTTATAGACATATTCCCAAGGGTTTATAATTCAGCTATAAAGCTTAACACATGGACAGACTGATTCATTCTAGAAATTTTCTTTCCTTATTAGCATGTTTCAAAAAGCAGCAATCTCTAATCTTAAAAAAAATATCCTTTTTAACTTCCTGATTTAATTTGTTGAAGACTGTTGATGAAAACAAAAACGTCCCATTTTAAATAGAATTGGCTTAAGGGTAGTTGGGATAAACGTGAGACCTAAGACATGAAGAAAAACATACTTTTGTTTTTAAATATGTATGGGTTTTGTTACAGAGTTACTTCCTCTCGACATCTTAGTACCTTTGAAAGATACACCTTAAAGAACAATGTTTATAGTCTTCGAAGGATTTATGTGTGTTCTCAAACTTCCCAGAGGTGAAGAAGACCTGTTACTGCATTTTATAGAGGGGGAATTGAGGTACAAAGAAATTAAGGAATTTGTCACACAGAAACTGCCATAGAAACTGTATAGCAGAGCACGACATTGAACTTTGTGCTCCCAAATTGGAAGAGAACACCTTTAATTTTCTAAACACAATGAAGCTTTCACCATCTACTGTTCCATCTTTCAGGCACAGTCTGGCCCTTTATCTTGTTCATATATACGTTTTAAGGTCCTGTCATGGAAGAGTGAGAATGTGGGTTTAGAAGTCTTTAAAGAGGCTTACCTCAAAACGTACATTATAATTCAATTTATGTAAGGAGAGGTTACTAGAAGGAAGAAAAATACTCTTCCAATATCTACAGAGCCGGCTTCATGGCTGTAAGGCAGAAGGAACAGAGGCAAAAAACTCCAATCCCCAACCCCCCCAAAAGCCACAGATGGTAGATGGGGGCAAAATAATTACACCTGACTGACTACACCAGCTTCCACAAGATGTGAATTTTAAAGACAGAGCCAGACAATGGAACAATGATGGACACAAGCCAGTGGCTCTTTAATTCCCAGTCTAATTGGAAATTAGCTAAAAGCATGCAATATAACAGCAGTGACAAAAGTGAAACCTGGCACGCTCATTATATAAGAAATCAGATCCCTGAAATTCTTAAAATAGAATTGGTCAGTATTAGAGGGTACTTTTGGGAAATGTTTGAGGAAAACAGTGTAGCTATCACTTACAGTGAATTAAGTTCTTTGGAGACTTTAAAACTGAATTTCTTCACTAGTTGTGAAACTACCTAAAGATTATAAAGAGAATATTTACTAGGTAACGTGATTGATTTATATATATTTGTAGAAATGCCTATAATGCAAACTACCTAAAGATTATAAAGAAAATATTTACTAGGTAACGTGATTTATATATATTTGTAGAAATGCCTATAATGTTAAGAAACAAAACTTGCATTGACAGTTGCTTCTATCTAGTCTGAAGCTTCACCTACATTGTGTGACCCTAACATATTGTGGAATGTGATCATAAAACACTGGTCCAAAAAGAATTAAGATGTGGTAATCTGACCTTTGTATAGAGTTCATAATGAATTATATTTTCACCTTTTTTCCTGAACTTTTCTGTTCAATTATCTCTAGACAATAAAAACCAAGAACAGCTCTGCCTTCGGAATGCAATGCAACCTCTTTCAATTTGAAAAAGCTTCTCCACAATAATAAACCCTTACAGAAGAATAACAAAAGAGAACTAATTATCCTTGTGTATATTTGGTAGGATATAAAAAGCTTTTTCAGATCTATCTGTCATAATGGGTTGCATTGTGAGAAATTAGGTTGGAAAGAAAAGGTGTAGTTGAAAACAAATTCTGCTCTGCATAAGTAGGACTACTACTTTGTAATTCCCCAACATGGCAGTATTTATTATATAAATAACACTTTATTCTCACAGCTAGTCCCGCTGCTGGGGATTTCTGCCTTTAACAAGATGGCCTCTGTACTTCAGACCTCCCTTCCTGAGGCCAGGTTGTTTAAAAGTTGCATTCCAGAATGGACTGGCCTGTTTTGGGACTGTTATTCAGTGAAAACTTCCTGAAGAAAGCAAAGCAAGTGAATAGAGATGAGTCCGTGTATTTTGAGTCCCTATTTCATTAGAAGCATGACACAGGCTATGGAATTGTTTAGAGCTGAGATTTGGGAAGGGATTTGGTTTGGGGTTTTGTTTGTTTGTTTGTTTGGTTTGTTTGTTTTTAAGAAAATCTTCACCTTAGTGAGGTTTTGACTAAAGACAAAATTCTGTTCTAAATGCCACTTTTATCCCCTTTACCTCCTATCCCTTCGTTAGCATTACTCATTGTAATGTAGTCTGTAGCACCACTGAAAGAATATTCAAGCTCTCAAGCACAGTAGGAAGAAAAAGCTTTGGTGTTGTCATTGCTAAAACCTTTTTAATGGATAAAACTAAGCAACAGGGATTTAAAACTACCTGTGCAAAAGGTGGGTTATATGCGTACGACTGTGTGCAGTTCCAGTATGTTGAGGTTGCTCTGGGGCTGTCCCCTCACTTGCGTTTGACGAGTGATCAGAAATCATGCTGGGGGGAGCAAGGATGGAAACCGGATGCAAAATGAAAAGATTTGGTAGAAGTATTTGTGATTTAGAGGCACAAAATCCTGCCTCTGTCTCCTGATGATTTGCAGTGGTACTGCTGTACCTAAAAAAACATTTTTCATTTCCCATTTTGTTTCATATTTCCAATGAATGCCGCTTTATCGGTCGTTATCTTTTGCCTGAGGGACCTTAGGACCCTTACCAAGACAACACCTAGGTTAACGCGCGATCCAAACAAGAAGCCATTTAACAAA
>NW_009258383.1:2280670-2288857 GCF_000687185.1 Egretta garzetta
GGAGCGCTCGAGCCGACACAGCGGGGCCTCTGCGCTTGGGGAGACACCGGCAGGGGGCGAGAGGGTTTGTTACAAATATTTTCCTAACACTGCTTTTTTTTTTTCTTTGTTTCGCTACTTACTGGCGTTTATTATATTAATTTGAGGGTGGTGGAAGCTGCTTGTTTGCACTTCAGTGCCTTTTTTGTGTCTACTACCCTACATTGCACCCACTTAGTACCGTTTTATATGTTTCTGGCACTGTGAAGGGGCTCAGCTGTGAAAGTGCAAAAGGCAAAGTTCTCAGCCCAGCTCAGGAACTTTTCTTTGTTTCGCTACTTACTGGCGTTTATTATATTAATTTGAGGGTGGTGGAAGCTGCTTGTTTGCACTTCAGTGCCTTTTTTGTGTCTACTACCCTACATTGCACCCACTTAGTACCGTTTTATATGTTTCTGGCACTGTGAAGGGGCTCAGCTGTGAAAGTGCAAAAGGCAAAGTTCTCAGCCCAGCTCAGGAACAGTTAGTGCTAAGCCGAAACGCGCTGCAGGTTTTGTCAGCTTTATGGTGATGATTTATATGATGGTGATTGAAGCCAATGACTGAGAAAGATCTCTAGAGTTTCTCTATTTATCCTTCTGCCAAGATGAAAAATTCTTTGCAATTTATATTTGAATGCTTCCTTCAAATTGGAGCAATTGTAAATTGCTCAAATGTTATAACTTTTATAAACATGGGGGGAGATTATTCCTAACAGACTTCATTGTTAGAATGTTTATCCTGACATTCAATTTATTTTTGCTTTATTCTAAATTCCCCCTTTTGTGTGGCTAAGCTTTATGTATTGTGTTACATCCTCTTGGCCCAGTTAAAAATATTAATAAACCTTCTAAACTGGATCACAAAAGCCTTTGTCCTCTTTTTCAGAGTAGTAATAACTCTATGTTGTTTCATTAGTAAAATTACATTGTTACCCTCCTATACCTTTCCCATCTGTGACAGCCATGATAATACAGCCCCAATGTGCATGGATGTTCTTCATTGTCTTCTGCAACATATAATTCAGTTTCTGGCACTGGACTAGGGTTTGCTGGCATTATTATCTCTGAACCTACCCGTATTTTGGGTTATCTTTCCCTGGAAGTAATTGTTTGTTGTTCTCCACGCTCTATCTTTTTTGCAGATTTTTCTGCCCACATATCTCACTTCTGTTAGCTTCTTTGTACTAAATTTTTTGTCTTCTGTGGTGTTTTCAACATTTAGTTTCATCTAAGAAGTGATTCAGTAGGCAGTATATCCCTTAGTCCAGTTCATTAATAAAGATGTTAAATAAAACTGTGACTAACGCTAATCCCTCTGGCACACAGCTGGACACTTCCCTTCCAACTCAGTACATTGCCACTCATCGTTACCCTTTGCTTATGGTCTGTCAGCCAGTTTTCCATCTGTAAGATAGTGTATCACATCCCAGCTCTTCGGAGTTCGTCCACAGAACAAGATTTTTTAGAGAAATTGCATCAAACATTCTCCCTTGTTGCTTTGTTCCACTAATGATTAAGTCCAGTTTTAAAAATAATCAATTTATCTGATGTCATATCTTCTTTTGGTTGCCATTTTGTCTTATTTTTTTCCCAAAACTAATTTTGCTTCTGTATCGTCTATGTTTTGTTTCTATTGTCTATATTTTTCTTCTATGTCCAGCAAATATTTGCCAAGATTCTCTTCCTTATTTGAAAACCAGAAAGGAAGTACGTGCATACATATATTTTTAATTCTACTACAATACTTTAGAATGCAGAGCAAAATTAGCTAACATTACAGTAACTTTTGTGCAGTAATAAGCCTGTAAAGAGAAATGAGGAAAGAGAACTAACTCTTCTTGTCTAGATTTCCTGGAAGGACTTTTAAAAGGTGCCTTATATTTGTTCACTCTCCTCACTAATTCCTTAAGAATTCCTTAAGATATTGAGACGTATATCAGATAGACATGTTTATTTGGTGTTTCCAGGTATGATTTTTTTTTTTTCAAAGTATGTTCTTCATTAACGTTTGTGGGTACTTACTGATCAACTCTTTTCAGATGTTCCCAGTTGTTCTTTCTCCTTCTGCATTTCTACATGCCAACATTTTATTAATGTCTCAGAATTATGTTTTTGGTAGTCTGTAACTCATATGTTGCCATAGTGTCTGTGTTCATTTCTTGGTTTGAAGTCTAATACTTTCTGATCAGAGGCACCAGGCATCATTATATCCTCACATTCCTAATTCTGCCTTCTTGCTGGAGCTCTGTACTGTTGGCCTCTCTGCTGAAATCTTTCTTCTCCGGATAATGACGTTGCTGACAAAATTGAGTCTCTCTGTTTTAAAAATACTTGTCTGAGGAACTGAAGACATACTGTGAAAGCAGTCACGTAAGTGAAGTAGACTTTACTGCTGGGTCTCTCATTATTTGTATGTAGCTGTTAAAGGCAAGAGTTTTCCAACATGAGAGCCAAAACGATAGCCACCTTAAGAATTGGGCTGGCATTCAAAAGTGCTTAGTGCTAAGCAACTGCTGTTGGCTTAAGTGGCTTGATATTTTCCACTGCTTTTTGTCATGTATTACAGATTTTTCTTGAAGTCAACAGTTTCTCTGATTCTCATCTTAGAATCTCAGACACTTACATAATTTTGGGAGATGGTGTAGACAGGCAGTAAGTGTAATTATCTGAATAATGCTACTGAGTTTTATCACCTCTGCAGATAGTTTAAGCTGATGTCTTTTTTTTTTCTTAATTAGTGATGTAGAAACGTGGTATTGCAGGAGACTAGTGAAAAACAGTGAATAGTTTCAAAACTGGAAGTTATTTGCTAGCCAAACAGTTTTAAAAATTAAATTTAGTGATGTCTTTTAATAAACTATTTTAGAAAGTTTGAAGCTGTTGTTTGAGAATTTGAGAAAGACGCTGGCTGCAGGCAGATCATCATGTATGTATGTTCAGTGCCTGCTTGACCTGAGTGTCAAAATGGGAAGATAGGGGACAGTAATCCTTGCTGATGCATTAAAATGGAGAGGTTAGATTACGTATCTTCTGCAACACACTGTGAATAACGAGCCTCGGCGTAGGGCTGGTGCACCTGTCATTGCTGGAGGGCAAAGAGGCAAGCAGTTCCAAAGGGAACTGACCTTTTTCTTTCAGGCATTGAGTCAATCCCATATCCTAAGGCACACATTCTGCGTTAAAATTATTATAACTCTCCTGATATTATGCTGAACAACAGATGCTGGTGAGAATCTGTGGAAAAAAACCATAAAATGATGGTGATGGCGGTTTGTGTATTATTTTAATTAAGCCTTTATAGGAAATATATTCTGTAATTTTGAAAGACATCACTAAAACAGTTAAGTTCTTCTCTGATTAAGACAAATTTAATTGAAGTTTAAAATAAAATTTTAAATGTTATTTGTCTGAATTAGCAGTTCGCTAGATACCAAAATGTAAATGACAATATTTATCACTAAATGTGATTCACAAAAAAACTGCATCCTTTTAAATAATGTAATGTGTAATACAGTGTATATCCACTGTCTGCTACCTCAGCTGAATTTATACCCGTAAGATCTGATTTACAAATAGACAACTTTCTGTTAAATTATTCACATCTCATAATAATTGATCTTACGGAGTTGATCTTATGCTGGAGCATATTTGATCATAAATTCAATGAAAGCAGCCACCATCTTTGTGATGTTTGTCCAGCTAAATCCTTCAGTGAATAAAATGATAAAGATGCCAGCTGTGTTTGTTTTATGATCACTGCTGCAATAGCAGGCTGGAAATACAAATGAATAAAAGCTTTAATTTTTCATGTTGGATTTATAAATGCAGAATCTTACTGCATAGAATTTAAATGGAAAAAATAAAATTTTTACTTCTGTCACATTCTCATAAATGTATTGTTTGCTTTTGTCATTCCCACTGTTTAGGAATCCGGAATAGTTTAAAAATATTGCTATTGTTTGGACCCAAACTTACAAAATCCAAGGAAGTCTAGTAAAAATAGATGAAATTTGTTCTCTTCTCTCTGACACCATTGCAAGTTAAGAATGGACCATAATTTTTGGGTTGCCTTCTTTGGTTAGATTGTATAGCAATCTCTGTTTACTGCTGTTTACTCTTAGTGTGCCTCAAACTAATTTCACCACCCTAACATAAAAAATGGTGCTCCAGATTATTATTGTCCTTCCTTCAGTGTTAGGACTTCTGTAGAATAGCGTTATATTCCTTTTATTTCTTTCATGTTTGATCCTTAAAGTGCCCTTGAGTCAGGCTTTATTCTGCAACCATGAGGGCATGAATCCTCCCTGAGATGTTGACAGACAGTGTTTGGTGAATATCATTTTTCTGTCAGATACAGCCTATGTCTATGCTGCTAACTAAAGCAGAGCCAGGGACTGTCTTCTGGCCCCGAGGCCATGTGGCAGACCTTAGCTGCAGCTGTACAAAGTAACACTTGGGCATGCATCTCCCGTGGGCTTTGTGTGGTCCCCATGCAGCTGCAGGCACAATTATTATTTTGGGGGCGTTCGGTATTAGTTTTTTGATCCAAAATTTCCAGAATACCGTAAGACCCAATGCTGCAGACCATGAGAATTGTATTTTCTAGCATAAGATTGAAGCTGAAACATTGCACAGCCTGCTTGCAGGAGGCTGGTACATGCTGCCTTTTGGGAATGGTCCCTGGCATGGGTTGTTCCCTGAACTGTGTCTAGGAGTGGTTTTGGAGAATGCTAGTTGGCGTGGGCCAAAATAGTCCAATGTGGCCACTCAGTAGTTGAGTGGTCAAGCTCTGTCCCTACCCCTGCTTCATTTGGCAATACAGTCTTCAACAGACAGGTTCTTACTGTTTGCTGCCCCTTGCACATGTGAGCATATTCCCAGTGAAGTTTCTCCTCTCACTGTAGTGCTAGCATCCTTTGTCATCTAGGCCTGACGCCTTAGGGCTAGTTTGTATCTTTCCTTTCCTACCCTGTGCATTCAGACTGCTAGATACATTTTACAATTTCTTTTTTTCTTTCCAGCTTTTCCAAGATAATTTTTTTCCTTCTCCAACCAACTCTGTGACTCAGGTTTTGGTTATTGTAATATACTTCTCATGTCCTCTCCTGACCAACACCCTTCTTCAGATCATACAAAAAGCAACCAGTGAATTCAGGTTGGGGTTTTTGTGGAGTATTTAGCTCCCCTTCCAACATTGCACCGTTTCTGAGCTCCTTCTTATCCTTTTCAAAATCCTACATAGTTATGCGTCTTCCTCGCTTCCTTCACAAAGCTGTGTATTTATAAATATTGCTCCTATTCTTATGTCAGTGATCCCTTACTCATACTTAGGCCTTCTTCTGTCCCCTAGATAATTCAGGCAGACTCACAACTGCTGTCTTCCTTTCTGGGAATCAGATGGGCTTGTGTGCCAACAGTCCATTTACCATTTGTTTGCGGTCCTTTTCTTCAGGCTTCTTGTTCTCAGTTTTGAAGCTGCTAGGACTAGTCCTTGTCTGCCTTGAATACCTGCTTTCACAGAAGCTTAGTATCTATTTAGGACCCTAAAATGGGTCCCAGATGTTTATTTACCTGCTCGTCCTGATTCAGTGGCAGTGCACATCATCAGATGTGTCACAGAATTCCATAGATTCCCCAATTCCACGTGTGCAAAATCTTTTGAAAATCCACCTGCTTATTTTGGGTCATTAGAAGTGTCCTGAGCTCTACTGGCAGTCAATTTTTAGTGATAGTTGGCTCTTTGGGAAATCTGACCTTTAATGGTCACTATTCTAGATAACGTTTTTGATTTTAGTTCTTAAATCACCTATGCTGATTTATGTCTAAATAGCAGTAACTCCCTGCTTAGCTGTCTCTCTTTCATGCTACTTCGACAGGTTAGGATTTGCAAAAATAGTTCAGGATTGAGTCCTTCCCTACTGCAAGCCAATTTCTGAGTGTCAGATAGCACTGCATCCTCACACATGTGTGAGTGCAAGCACTTAAAATCCACATATTTCAGTAAGTGATAGCTAAAATATATAGAATTTGTGGTTTGGTCATTCATCTCCAACCTGTTTATAGTTAAAAAGGCACAAACTGTTGTGTTAAGTCCAAGCAACTTTTTAAAAAGACACTTCAGTACAGGTACATGTGGATATGTAATGTTTCACTTAAAAAAATCAATGCAAAACCATGTTATCATTTTCTCCAAATTGCATATTAGAGAGAGGTCACTGTTTTCTCCTTCTACAATGGTCTCTGTGCCTAAGAAACCCTTGAATAATTACACTTGGGTTTTTTCCGTGTTCAAGTTCAAAGTCGAATTCAGACTTCTTTTAACAGATTGGCACATGCATATTGGTATCAGGCACTGGATTTTCAGTCTGCCAGCTTCTCTCTGCTGGAAGATGACCTAATGTTCCCTTTAGAAAGTCTCTATCTCCATTAATGTAGAGAGAAAGAGTGATGTGCTAAATCAGGAGAGTGAATCTGGAGAAGGAATGGCACCTTCTGCATTACGATGCTGGTGTGAATGTGGTTTCCCATCCTGTGTTCTCTTCTAATGTCACCTGAACCAAGTACCTCAGGGTCAGGGAGCTGCAAGTAGTTCTGTATGGTATAAGTCTGTCTAAAGATATACGTATAATAAGACATAAGTATTTTTGACTGCATAGCTTTGAATATATTGCCCATATGCTCTCATTATAACCATCTTAGTCTCCTCTCAATGTTTACTAGTTCTGCATCATTTGCCTGCCATGTCTTAGCATAGGAGTATGGTTACAAAAAGACCAGGATGCCTACTTGTACATAATTGCTTAGCCTCACTGGGTTCAGCCAGGCGACTCATATACATAAAGTTAAATACATGCATATGCCTGGGGTCTGTCTTCCTGAGCTTTCTAGGCTTGGGGCATTCTCTCTGCCTCCAAATCTCTATCTACCTTTAATGAGCTGTATAAATAAATACAAAGTACTCCTGTTCGTTCCATATCCATAAAAATATATTTTATTAGCTGAGAGGTATACAATAATAGAAAAGATCAGACCCATCCGATGGTTTAGGGAGCTGTGGGAGGACAGGACAAGTAGCTGCTTCCAAGTGCTTGACGGATCTGAGGCCCCAGCAAGAACGATTTGTAGGTTAACTGTGATAAATGATCTTTGGCTTCACTGACTAAAGCGAGGTCACCCTTCTCGGGGCACTGCCTGCATGCTGCAACCTGGCAGCAAATTCTCGTTGAAGTACTGTGCAAACAGACCAGCTCTTATTTACATTAGAATGAAATTAAGACTTCTCAAGCCCGAGATGATAAAATATCGGGCAGGAGGGCAGAGATTTATAAGGCAGTGCTAATGTTTATTTACTAGAACTTAGTTCTGGCTGTTTGTTTTTTTTTTTTTTTTTAGTTTGCAAAAGGCAACAGGTCCAAAAAAAGAGATGGCTTTTATTTCTATAGTATTTAATAAGGGAATATAGGGGAAACTTTGTTTATTGCCCTGGTGGCTGCACCCATGAACAAATTTGAAATTCAGAGTTTGGTTATTTTTTCTTCGGAGAATTTTTTGCTTGGATTTCTTTGGAGAGAAACAATCCAGGTTGTTGAGGGTGGGAGGAGGAAAAGCAGAAAGCTTTGACTGCATTGTGTGCCAAAGGTTTATTTCAGCTATTTCTATGTTGGCGGGGGGGGAGTTTATTCCCTCCTTTTCTTTGGCTTATGTCCAGCCAGTGAGGAAATAAATATGTGAAGAAAGAATGCTATGGAATGTTAACTCCACTGCTGTATTTTCTTCCTTTTATCATGCCCCAAGATTCAGTGAAGTTGATATAAATTCACCATGCCTTCTTTTAAAAAGCATAACAGAAAGGCATTCTTCCTTTAAGAGTCAGACTGTAAAAGGTGATTTTCTTTCACTCAGTTTGGTTTAAGCCTGTAAAAAGCATTAAGTGAAAAATCTGATATATTTGTTAGGGCATTTATTGCATTACTAACTTATATTTTCAGTTCTCAGTGAAAGGTTTATAGAGGACATAAACCTTGAAGAGTTTTTGTTCAAGATTAAAGATATATTTTCTCCATTTTCTGGTGAAATAATAGCTCATAAAATGATTGGGGTGTTAGTAATTATTTTTAGCTCTATTTATTTTCCAAGGATATTCTGGTCAACTTGCTGAGGTGCACAA
>NW_009258383.1:2288889-2291911 GCF_000687185.1 Egretta garzetta
GCTTCTGACTAGATGTAGCCACCATGTTGTTGTTCTTCATTAATTACACTTACAGCAAGGAAAGATCTTCCAGCAAACTATAAATCTAGCATATTCGGTAGTAGTCTGTTGTGATGTAAGTAATACCTTGCATCTTCCGTAATTAACATCTTTAATACTGGGCTAATTGGGATGCTGAAAAATTAAAATAGCTGATCAGTGGTGACACGTAAAACCAAAAAGAAGTAATTGCTAAATTCTTTCTAGATAAAAATGGTATGGCACGTTCTGATGAAAATTTCTTAGGAAATACTTTTTCTGGGAATCATCTGTATCTAAGAAACTGATGAAAACTGAGTGAAATTACGTGAAATATTTCAGGTACTGTTCCTTTAGTTTAAAGAATTAGTTGTGGTTTTAAACAGTAGCAGAACACTGTAACCAGCAGTCATGTTGCCTGGAATATCACAACCTCGGAATTCCCAGGAATTAAGGAAGTTTTGTGATCATATCACAGAAAGCCACGTTCTTAGTAGTTCAGAGTATGTTATCACTGGACATATATTGTGTATTTGCTGTTTAAATAAGCTTGTTTTTCTTCTCTTTAATGTCAGCTATGCAGACTCCATAGTTCTTGCTTCATTTGACGCTCCAGCATAAATTATCCTGGCAACAAGATACCTAGTATCGAATGTAAACCTTATTCTGTATCAAAATGGTATAGAACAAGTGGGGAAAATGCCTGCAATATTGTCAATAGGCAGTACTGGCTGTCTTCATGCCCTGAGCTCTCAATAGCTGGCACTGGGTTTCTTTGGAAGGTTTCACAGCCCAGCATACTTATTCTGAGGCATCAGAGCAAGAGCTGGCCCGGGTGCATGTCAGGCTACAGAAAACCCAGGCTACTGTTACGTCTGTTGTAAATTGACTGATTCTCTTTAAGTTTAGCATTTAAAGCTTCAACCAAATTCAATTTTTAAAGGTGTTGAGGTGTTGTGTTCTGTAAGGGTGTTAGTGTTGTGCTTCCTATATGAAGCAAACCTTTCAGGCTGGATATTGCAAGCAGTGTTGTGTTGTAGAAATACAGTAATACATCTGGAACGGACACTAAAACCCATCAAATCTAGTGCAGAAAGTGTCAGGGAGAAAGGGACTTGTATCTAAGTTTTTGTCTGGAGTTACATTCAGCAATGACACATACAAATTATTTTATGAACTTAATGGCCATTGACAGATGTGAATTGCCATGAGAGGTTGGATCACTTCATTGTTGCGCTTAGGTGTGACCAAACGCGGTCTCTGAAGCCTCACGTGACTCATGAGCAGTTTACATGAGCGTCTTAATTCTCCATTCTGAGAAGTTCAGGAGCCGCAACTGTAATAGTGGTTTACCTACTGGGTCAGCAGATTCTTTTTAAAATTTACCAAGCATACAGAAATCATAATACCTAGAGGCAAATCTATATTAATTAAAACAGAAGAAAATCCCTAGTTGCCTATGTTGTTAGAACCTTCATTTGTTACATTCACTTTTCTCCATGAAATGCTATTCAACTTGGCTGCTTTGCAGCGAAGTGAGAATTAGTTCAGATGGGTCAGGGTTATTATTACCTTTCTCGAATGCACTAAGTGATCTTACATCCACAGCTTTCCAAATGGGGCTCTGACCTCTTTTACATCTACGTTAACAGCAATACCAAAGAATCAAGCAGTGATACTTTTAGCTCTGTACAATATCAGTGAATACCTATCATTGATTGTCATGGCTTTTATTTTAGTAATAAACATTTTGACCACCTTTTCAGTACTTCAACAGATAAGGCTGCCCATGCTGTGATGTGGTAATATAATTAAAAGGGATCAGACTAATTTCTAAATTTCCAAAGAGATCGTTTCATACACCCTTACGGAAATGGTGAGGGTCTGAAGACTGTGGAGTGAACAGGGCGAGGACAGATGCTGGGCACAGTACAGCCATGTTGGTGCACGATTTGCCCCAGCCTAGCTCATCGAAGAAGCCTGAGGAGGATGTTGCACTAATGTGGCAATCTTGCTCCTAGTGAGGTACCAAGCTAGAGGAGTACAATTGCGCCGATGGCCTAGGGAGCCTGAGGACCATTCTTTCCTGCCCCTCATGTGTAGAGAGCTCGGTGTCTCTGGATCTAAGCTACTGCCATCACCTCAATTTGGGAAGAACAAGAGGGCATCGGGTGCTTGGAGACATGCCTCTCCTGAAGAAATGTGCACAAGCCAGCACAATCTTAGGACTGCTGTTGGGAGCTCCATGCAGGTGTAGGGGACAATCCCAACACTGAAATACGGTCCCTGTGCCTGTGTTTGACAGGTTAAATAGGTTAAATAATGTTTACCATATAGTTTGGCTTGAAGTACCACTACACTGTGCTGTAGAGCAAACTCCGTATTTTGCGATTGATCAGCAACAAGTAAAACCCTGCTTCAGTGAACCTTCAAAAGCTTTTGTCTCTCTTTGTTCATCAGTTTTACTCCTCAGTACCCTCTGTGTAAAACACTGAGAAAAATGATAGCGTCTTTATTCCGTTAGATTTTCATCTTGAGGTGCCGCTTTATGCCTTCATCTGTATCAAAAGCTAAAAGCATCGCATCAAAACTTGCGTTCACTTGTTGCGGCGGTTTCATGATGGCTAAATAATCTCTGCAACAGCTCCGTGGAGGCACACCAGGCATCTTAGGGAAGCAGCTCCTGCATACTGGAGCTGGCACGTCAGATCTTTGAAGACAGTAGGTGTTCTCGGCATGGCTGTAACAACAGAAAAGGTTGTTGAGATTTAGTAAAAAGGAAATGTTACTTAAGGTAGGCCCTGCTCCGATCTGTGTGCTGCGTAGCTGCTGCTAGTAGGGTTGTGTGTATATTCAGAGGTGCAAACTATCAAGACGCACGAGGGCATGTCTGTATCAGCTGGTCAGAAGGTAATGAATTTGCAAAGAAAACATTAACTACAGTATACGGTGCTGGCAGTTTTGTGTCAGAACTCAGGAGAGGCCTAAAGCCTGGGACAAGGGG
>NW_009258383.1:2292074-2301043 GCF_000687185.1 Egretta garzetta
GCCGTCCTCAAGCAGACTTGCATGAAAATGGGGAATATGACCCTCGTGGTGGTGTGATGGTAGGTGAGGTACCACAGGGACTGTACAAGAGCCCGGTTGTTGAGGGGAGTACGGCATCCCCTGTGAAACAAGCTGCGAGGATTACCATATGGCCTGCCTGATTTGCACCAAGACTGAAATGTTTTGTTTATTTTCTTCTTGCCATTAAACTTTAAACTCTGCTAAATGGTGTGACCGTTCGGGTTAACTGTGGTTTTGTCTTTCTGCACTTCAGGTTGCAAGGGATTACTTGGAATAAAGAAGCAGAGCTGAGATTTCCAAAGGGAATTAGGTGCCTCACTCCTCTAGGCCATACTATAAAAGCCAGTTGAGAAATGAATTAATGATACGCTGCGAGAGCTGTATCTTCACATGGAAAATATGCACAGTAAACGATTTCTGCTTTGGGAAGTGTTTACCTCATGCTGTTAGGAGTATATAGACAGCATATTATCTCCAGTTGTTTTAATGCCCATTTGTCTTAATTATTAATGTGAATTTGAGCTGCCTTCTTCATTGCATTTAAAAGCAAATCACCCCAAGTTCAGAAGTTCACTGCACATACCCAAAACTTTTTTTTTCTCAAGAGCTTAAACCAAACTTCAGTGATCTTAGTCATGTTCTGCTTGACCAAATACTGACCCTCCTCTGCAGCAGAAAGACATTTAAGCCTGTTTTCTGAAATTAAATCAAATTCTTGTAATCCAGTGAGATTTACAACTGCTCAAGTCTAGTCGGATTCATATATGTTTAAAGTGAGACAGGTTCATATGGTGTTTGTTTTTCTTGAGCTAAGGCCGTATATAGCGTTCGGGATTAAGTTGAAAATCAATGTGTTTCACAAATGTCATCAGAGTAGGTCTGTAAAAATATTACCAATATTTCTCAAAACAATATCTACATACTATTTAATACTCATTGCCAAGGGTTTCTCTGTATTCTGCTGCGCGCCACATTTTCTGAAAGTATGTGTGCTGTCATGGCTGGTAACTATTCCTCACTGATTAGTGTGACAGTAACTGAAGCGTGAATATTGAGACTTGCCATATCATGCATGCCAAGTTCCTATATGGCCCAACTGCTGTGAGACAAAACATGCTATTATGTTTTAGACACAAAGCCATATTGTATGAAATTCCATCCTGTCACATACTGAAGGAGGTGTATTTAAAAATCAAATCTTTTTTTTTCTTTAGTTCTTTTTGTTAACTTTTCTATATTAGATACTTAACTACTGAACCCCATCAGAAATCCAGCCTTTGTCCCAGTCGAGGAATCATGTTTCAAACTTACATCAGGCAAATTTTGAATGTCTTAAGGAGGAGATTTCAAAGAGACTATTTAAAAAAAAAAAAAGGAAAGAAACAAAACCAAATGTTCCAATGTTCCAGACCACTGAGGTTATGCACTAAATGGGTTTCTCCAAACAATTCTGATGTGGTAGATGTAATTTAAATACATGATCATACAGTGCATTTTTCGTAAGTGGAAGAATAGCTTGTCCTTAAACAAAGCAGAAAAATTAGTCATGCATTCCACTAAGGCATTGGGTTTAAGACTGACAACCTTAGGAGCCCACATGCATATGCCTTTTGCAATGTCTACTGATTTCCAGAAGTGACCTTCGCAGAAGACATGGGTTTTGGAGAAGAATTTTTACATTGCTGTGCAAAGCTCCATAAACAAAACTAGAACTTTTGATGTAGAACTTTAAAGATACAGCTCAGCCTAGCTGAAAGTGATGATTTGATCCATGAGTTACTCGGATGATCTTCTTCAGCCTGTATTACACAGGAGGTGAGACTTGATCGTTCTGGTTCCTTCTGTGTTTAAAATCTATAAATGCTTGGGAGCATAATACTAATAATGTAGCAACTGGAATCTTCAAAGCACTGTAGAAACAACTAACATGCACACCCCCTCTGCCCAGCACTACTCGGAGTATTATCAGGGCAGGTAAATGTAATAATTACAGCAGATTGGACTTTTTTTGCAGACTCTGCAATGATTTTAGTCTTTTTTTCTGTTTATTAATTATAAAACTGGTTCTAATTCTGACTGGTTTATTCACAATTATTTCATTAGTTGATGTGATTACGTTGCAGCCCTAGATGTTTTTATTGAGTTTATATCGTATTAATGTATAATCTGCTGATATTTGATACTTACCTTTGTCTTCTTGATTGATCTCAGTAAACAGGTATCTTTTTTGTTTCTAAACTGGTAAGGTGACTTTGGCTTCCTAAACTGTTCCAACTCAGAATATTTCCAATTTATATTAGTTAATCTGATTTTCTTGCTAAAAAAAGTCTTACCAGTATGCCAGGTACGTTGGTGACCATTAATACAGTCAAAATGTTGGCACTACTCTGTTCAAGAGCACCAAGGAACTGGGGTGTCATCATCCATAATTCCATCTGTAAGTCAGGATTCATTAATGTTTGCATGTTCTTTTCTTTTGCTTTGCCTTACTTAATTAGCATCTTCACTATACCTATGGATCAGCTAAGGAATGGTGCAATTCTTATACTGAGGGTAATATGTTACTACTTATTCAAGTGACCTGATTTTTCTGACTTAACAGTAGCTTTCATTCAAGACAGAGCAAGTTTACTGAGGCTCCTAAAAAGGAAGCAGCTACCTCTGTGGGGAAAAGAATACATTGGTGAAATGATTTGCCAGGATCTCTGAACAAATAATTGGTACAGGTGGGATTAGGACACGAGACAGGCCTCACAGACTCAGCATAATCACCAGTCCGTGGGAATTTTGAACGTGTAGAATTAATACCAATTCTCCCTGAACATTTACCCCTGCTTTTCCTTTCTTTGTGAAGAATAGCCTTTTCTCCTGGTATTTTGTTCTGTTCTGGAATGAAATTTCCTGTAATTTTCCAAAAAGTTGAATGAAACAATTTCTACAATCTGGTAGTTTAAGGAATCTGGTATTAATCCTGTTATAGAATCTAATTTATAGGGAATGACTGTTTAATTCAGGAAGCCTTTATTTTGTCATGAACCAAAAATGAAAACAGAAAAATTATGCCCATCAGAAACACTAAAGTTTAGCGTCTGTTTAACCTAGAATAAAGATTTGATATCTGAATCCTGGGAATTCTGTAAGATTATGTCTGATGAGAAATAATGTCCTGAAGTGGGCAGCATTTCTGGGCAATTCATCCCCTGGTCGTTTTTGGACAAATATCCTGCCTGTTCTCAAGAAGAGATCAGATAGGCACAGTATTCAGAAATTTATATCTAGCACACAGTTGCTAGAAATTAAAAAGACAGCCAGTGGCATATTTTTTGAATCATTACAAATATCAGCATAACGTATGTATGCCAGCACATAATTTAGCAGAGATGCTTTTGACTTTTAATTTTTAATTTTTTTTATCGCATTTTGTGTAGTGTGGGCATGGACAAAAAGTTATATCTATGGCATTTGTGGCTTACTTTAAGTTTGCACTGTAGTAACATTTTTTTCATTTAGTGTTTACAGTGTTACCTGTTCTTTATGGTGGAGATAGTTTTCACCTGTGCAGACACTGATCCGTATAAATTATGCCATGTCAGCCCAATATTAAGTATGTGAAAATAAAAGAGTAACTCCTTTTAATCCATCTTCCTTCAGTGGCTTTCCAGAAAGTCAGTTTGAGCTGAACAAAAATGAACATTTGCATGAAACACACCGTAGGATTATTGATTTTAGGGGATAACACCATCTTTTTCAAATACTGCATTAATTTGGACGGCATCTCTACTCTGTCTGTTTTGGGAAAATAGTGCATTGAAAAATAGGAGACCTTTTATACACTTCGACATTTTTACCTGATGAGATCTTTACTGAGCAAGGGCATGGCTGAATTTTGAAAGTCACCTACTAATAATAGCAATGCAATGTCGACAAGATTCAGCACCTCTTTCCTGGCTGCATATTACAATAAGTTTGGTGGCTTTCGAAATTTAGGAGGCAGCTGTAGGTTACTAGACCCAAGCCACGTCTTGCTGATTACCATTTTACTCTCTCCCCTCCAAATGTATTATTTTTAGTTTATATTTTCTTATAATATTCCCAGTAAAACAATGAGTTTTCTCAGACTTCCCTAGGTAGCTTAGAAAAGATGATTCACTTACTTACAATTTAATGTTTGCATTGCATTAACACCTAATGAAGAGTCAGCCCCCTGCCGTGTGAATATATGAAAAAATAAGACATCGGTACTTGCCAAAAGACAAATGTCTTTGTGAAACATAATGCATATGTTGTGTGTTAAGCATCACTGGATTTTAAAATTTGATACTTCACAAAATTGTATGAATTCTGCTGTTATTTTAAGCTTGGATTTCATGGGTTTAGATAGTAATAACCATTTGTTTCCAGTGCTGTAAATTTTCGGTCTGTCAGTATGCTCAGGAAAATGTAAATGAAAAAATCAAACAGTTGCTTTCAGGATGCTGTTGCTCATGATTCTTTAGCGTAGTAGGCAGGGCATGTGTGATATGGTATATTATATGGTCTATATTTGTAAAATTTGCATGAATTTTGAGCTATCAATCCAGAAATAATTCATTGACTCCCTAACCTGAGGAGTATCTTTCCTGATAGTGCTCCCAAACCGACTTTGGCTTTATCCTGGCTAGCAAGACTTGGTGTTTCAACTGTGCTGGCTGCAGATGGAATTAGTAAACAGAATAATGAGATTGTTTTTCAGAAAACCCTTCTTGTTTGTGTTTCAGGCTGAGCTATGTGAATCACGCAGAAGATCTAGCCTCCAAACTACTCCAGTGTTTCCCAAAGAACAGATTGTCAGCACAGGCAGCCCTGAGCCATGAGTATTTCAGTGATCTGCCCCCACGGCTATGGGAGTTAACTGATAGTGAGTATAACCACCTCTGAATCGATTAAAAAAAAGATGCTCCTTCACACAGATGTACGTGTGTACGCTAACCCTCACATGCAGACAGCTTCGTGGACATACACAGCCACACACAAAATACGTGAGTGCAATTGTGTAGCTTGAAATTACATAGTTAGCTTGACACAGGAAAAAATGGTTCTTTTTTTTTTTTTTGCTATCTCTGCTCTGCAGTCTGCAGCCAGCTATCTTTGTATTTGATTGTGTGTGCAGCCAAGAGAATTATCTGAATTGTCATAAAGCAAAAGGAAAAATACAATTTACATATTTAGTGCTTTTCACTTTATAACATACAGTACTTCTTAACTAACTGCAGCACACAGGATAAAAATCCAACCGTGTTTGATTCACAGAGTCTGTATCTGTTATAACAGTAACCTTTAAGAAAGGACTTGGCATTCAGAAGTCTGAGAAACACGGAGTAGACAATCAGTTAATTTGCTGAATTAGAATGTGTAAGGAGAGGATGGCAGATGATATTGTTAACTAAGAATGCTTTCAGTATTTGCATACATCTTTTTATTTCTTTTATTAAATAAAATGCATTCCAGTTCACTTGGCAAAAATGTTCCTATCATCATGTATGCAGTCAATTATCTCTTTAATAATTGTAAATAATTTATATCATACGTGTCCAATACACTACTATTTATTCTGGGGAAGAATATTATCATGCATGATGTTTTTGATTCGGAGACAGTTCTGTTATTAAAAATAGGTTTCACAGGGGAATAACAATCAGCATTTTGCTTTAACTCAATGTGGTGAAGAGAAGCACAGTTGCATTAGAACACTGTATGGTATATTCTGCTTTCAAGCATACAACCAGTAGCAAAAGATCTAAATCCAGTACTCTTGAGTTCAGACCTGCAGCAATGGCACGGGTGTGTGTAACTGTGGCTGATTTAAAAGCTTGCTTGTAAAAACTGAGCTCCCTTTCTGAATATTAATCTACAATAATTCTGCTTACATCAGTGTCAGTATGAAAACTTTTGTCTTCCAAAAGTTTATTTCTTCCATGCTCACAGCTGTAGTGGTCACGTTTTGAGTTGGTTCTGTGGCCTGGCTGTCCAAGTACCCTGCTCCTGACTCTGCTCTGAAGAGCACTCTCCCATTTGTAGAATATGAACATCAAAATCAAACTAGCACCATTAATTTTTGTTGATCACCAGCTCTGTCAGAGACCATGTCCTCACTCTGCAAAAAGATTCCCAGTTCCCTCCTCTGCCATGCTAACCCACCACTCAGTTTGCTGACTGCGGTACTTTATAAGCTGAAAATTCAAAGGATGCAGTGTAAATTAAGGCTGCTATTGAAAGTCTGTCTTTGCTGAAGCTGATGCAAAGAGATTCATTTCTTCAGGACTAATGAAACATCAAGAATGCCAGTTCATTTATCCTTTTCCCACTAAACGAAAAACAAAAATCACTCTGCAGTGGTGACATCTCAATCCTTCTGACTGTGTGATTTAGTCTAGCCAGGATTTTGAATTCTGAATTCTGCAGTAGTACTTTTCTGTTAATATGGACTTATTACCCACTTGCCACTTAGTTTATCAGTCAGTGGTTAAATCCAGTTCTATCAGTGAAGTAAATGCCTACACATTATCACTCTGCAGCAGGCTGCCAACAGAGACAGTCTTGTCCTAGTCATTAACAAGCACAATGTATGCAGAACACCAGAGGGGAATTAAAACCACAAAAAATACCTCAGGGTGGTATTTTTAATATGAGAATTTAATTTGTAATTTCACAGATTAAGAATTTTGGCTGCATTAATCCTTTTATCAGCTCACAGCAGGTTATTTGCAGAAGCATAACCATAAGGCGATATTCATTGGCAGAAACACGTCTTTGCATAACGTTAAACATCAGGAGCAGTGAAACCTTTTGAAGGGGGGAGAATAAAGATGAAAAATCATTATATTTTAAAGCAAGGTTCTTCTAAATGCCTCCAGTAAAATTTTGAGTTACAGAAAGACTATTTCTGTGTTTAGTAGATAATCATTATGAAGCATAAATCCAGATGCAAGAAAGGACAATCCCAGTATCAAATACTACAATCATTTCTATTTAGTATGACGTGGATATTCTTGTAAACATATTTACAAAACAAAGAAGTCATATACTTTGGAGAGTTGGGAAAATGTTTACTGTGTAGTGAAATTACCAGTTTTTGTGATTCTAGTTCTCTGGGTTAATATTTTACATTGGGAAGGACTTGCTATTGAAAGTTAATTAAATGTAGGTATAAATACATTGAGACTTTATGCACACAGAAGTGTGTGTACACACAAAATCTACTGCCTCCTAATCAAGATACCACTGTGGTTTTACAAATCTCTGACGTATTCATCATGGAATACGTTTTGTCCAATTTACTCTTAGAGCTGAATTGCAAATTTGGGGATTTAGCACTAAAAACCAGGGAAAGACTCTCAGGTGAGGAGGAAGAAAGAGAGAGAGGGGAAAAAGTCAGTCAGATTATTTTCTATCAGAAAATGTTGTTTCTTTGGAATCATGGTATTTCACAAAAGCATGGTGACTCTGCCTACGTTGAAAAAGTCAAAAAGAAATGTTTCATTTTCTCTTCTTGCTTTGACTTTAGTACTACGAATTTATATTCTATGTAGTATTTTACAGCATAACATTTTGATCTTGTGTTTTATTTTAAAAATGTGTGCAAAATGAGTTTATGTGAGCAGCAAAATTTTGATTTTTGATTCAGTTTGGTTTCAAGTCAAGGCATCATTTCAACTGAGTTAGAAATCCAGTTTCCAGATGAGCTCTGTCTACCATCTAGCCACTTTCAGTTTTTAAAAATATTAAATTAAAAAGGTAAGAGTTGTGCAATTCTGCTAAAAAATATTGTCTGGGAATACAGTACAGTTGATGAAGAAACAACTTTCATTTACCTCAAGCCTCAGCAGTAATCTCTAGATTAACTGCTTTTGCTAAATATGTGTACTTGATATTTTCTATTGGGGGAAAAAAAAATCAGTCCTCCCCTTCTCTGCTGTCATATTCGAGAGCTTATATTGATTTATTTGCCTAGAATATATGCCATTCATAATGTATGTTACCAAGGATAGCAGAATATCAAATGCAAGTTGAGATGTCAAAAATACAGTGGGAAGATTGTGTGCATGAAACAATAGGTAGGTCTTCTAAGTGCATAAAAATGAAAGAGTAGCTCCAAAAACTTACAGCTATGCTAGGTGTTAGTGTGAAAACAAAGAAAACTGTTTTTTAAAGAGACAGTCCATTAACGTTTCCTAATGCAATCATGCACTGGCAGCTCACTGAGGATATTTTTATATGGACTTTTTTTCTCAGGTGGTATTAAAAGTCAGGGATTTTTCCCCACCAGTTTGAGGCATCTTAAGTGAAAATGAGGTTTTGTATCATCAATGTGTGAGTCCTTAACCATTTTCAGTTTGATCCCTGTGATTAATATCATTATGTCTACTAATTAGTTGCCTGGTGTTACGTGGAAATATTTTTCTAGCTCATGCAGAAGGAGTTTGCTTTATGTAAAAGCTTTTTGAATTGTTGGGATATTTTTAACAAGCCTAGTTGTCTTTAATAGTTAATAAAATGCAGTAAAACAAAATATCTCAGTTCTACTGGCATCAGGATTTTGACTATGTAATACATGATGTCAAATTATTGAAAAATCTTGCTGCATTTTTTCACATTCTTACTTATTTCTAGATGCTATCAGAGAGGAATTTTAAAATAGAAAATATTAATTATATAGTGGTGTAAGGACAAACAAACACATACACCCCTGGAAACTGTGTTCTTAGATGAATGCAACTGAGAATGTTTGCATCATACATCTTCCACCATCATGCATGCAGGTTCTTTCCAGTCAGAATTTTTACAGTGCTTACTTGCATAAATAGGTGGTATATGTGTATGTTGTATATGTTTACTCAGTGTTGTGTTTGCCATATATATTAACAAAGTATTTTGAAATTACTGCTTTTGTGGAAGAAATCTAAATTTCT
>NW_009258383.1:2301263-2326627 GCF_000687185.1 Egretta garzetta
AGTGTCTTCTATTTTTACTGTACCGAATGTAAGATTACAGCCAGAGACTGGAGAAAGCACGAGAATCTTTGGAAAAAACAATAGTTATGGGAAAGGTGTATCAAACAGCAAACATTGAAGAGTACCTATGTTCACAACTGATAATGCAGGTAAGACATGATTATTGGAAGGCATATCTTTGAAAATACTCTTTACTTTTGTTCTCTTTAGAGAAACAAAATATGAAATTCAACTGCATGTTTCTTAAATTTCTCATGTTCAGGCAGATAATCTGTTTTTGCAGTATAGATGGTCAATATGAGGAGTGTAAGTTCCTGGCCTTATGGGCAGGATCAATGTCATTGACAGGTTGAAAATATTGCTGAAGTTGGTGTCAGCAGATTAAACACAGGTTTGCCTTTAATTTGGACTGTTATTTTTTTCCCTCAATAAGGTACAGAAAAATAAAATATCTCTTGCCAGTTCTGTTGTTAAACTTTGGGGCAAGAACAAAAAACGATTCATTTAGTGGGTTTGGTAGCCTTGATACCAGAAGGATATTCATGATGGAGACAGAGGTCCTGTCACGTTAATGAATTTGATCTATTTCACTGGATCTGCTAGAACTGGTTTTGTTCTTGGATGGCTTTCATTTAATACCCCATCTTTTAACCTTAGTTATTCAGCAGTGAAATAGTGTGTAATATGACTTCAGATATTCTAAGAGTAGAACAGAACCTGGGAAGGACAGGTGAGAAGAGAGGCTACTTACTAACTTAAAGTAAGGGAATGGTGGTTGTTGTATCATAGAATCATAGAATGGTTTGGGTTAGAAGGGACCTTAAAGATCATCTAGTTCCACACCCATTGCCATGGGCAGCGACACCTTCCACTACACTAGATAGGGCTGAAAGGGCTCAAAGCCCCATGCAACCTGGCCTTGAACACTTCCAGGGATGGGGCATCCACAGTTTCTCTGGGCAACCTGTTCCAGCGCCTCACCACCCTCATAATGAAGAATTTCTTCCTTGTATCTAATCTAAATCTACCCTCTTTCAGTTTAAAGCCATCACCCCTTGTCCTGTCACTACAAGCCCTTGTAGAAAGTCCCCCTCCAGCTTTCTTGTAGGCCCCCGTCAGGTACTGGAAGGCTGCTGTGTCTCCCAGGAGCTTTCTCTGCTCCATGCTGAACAACCCCAACTCTCGCAGCCTGTTTTAATAGGAGAGGTCATCTGATCATCTTCCTGGCCCTCTTCTGGGCTTGCTCCAAACGGTCCATGTCCTTTTTATGTTGGGGAGCTGAACACAGTACTCCATGTGGGGAGCAGAGCAGAAGGAGATAATCACTGGGGGAGAGTCATGCTTCTTTTGAAGCAGCCCATGATATGGTTGGCTTTCTGGGCTGCAAGTGCACATTGCTGGGTCATATTGAGCTTCTCATCAACCAACACCCCCAAGTCCTTCTCTTCAGGGCTGCTTTCAATCCATTGTCCACCCAGGCTGTATTTGTGCTTGGGATTGCCCCAACTTATGTGCAGGACCTTGCACTTGGCCTTGTTGAACTTCATAAGGTTTGCACGGGCCCACCTCTCAAGCCTGTCAAGGTCCCTCTGGATGGCATCCCTTCCCTCCAGCATGTTGACTGCAGCACGCAGCTTGGTGTCGTCAGCAAACTTGCTGAGGGTGCACTCAATCCCACTGTTCATGTTGCCAACAAAGATGTTAAACTGTGACGGTCCCAATACCAACCCCTGAGGAATGTCACTCATCACTGGTCTCCATTTGGACATGGAGCTGTTGACCACAGCTCTTTGAGTGTGACCATCCAGCCAATTCCTTATCCACCAAGTGATCCATCCATCAAATCCATGTCTTCCCAGTTTAGAGCAAGGATGTTGTGCAGGACAGTGTCAAATGCTTTGTGTAAGTCCAGGTAGATGATGTTAGTTGCTCTTTCCTTATCCGCCAGTGCCATAACCTTGTTGTAGAAAGCCACCAAATTTGTCAGGCATTATTTGCCCTTAGTGAAGCCATGTTGGCTGTCACCAATCACATCCTTATTTTCCAAGTGCCTTAGCATAGTTTCCAGGAGGATCTGCTCCATGATCTTGCTGGGCACAGAGGTGAGACTGTGTCTTCCCAGGTCTTCCTTTCTTCCCTTTTTAAAAATGGGGTTATGTTTCCCCTTTTCCAGACAGTGGGAACTTCACTGGACAACCGCCACAACTTCTCAAATATGATTAAGAGTGGCTTAACAACTTCATTCACCAGTTCCCTCAGGACCCACAGATGCATCTCATCAGGTCCCATGGACTTATGCACCTTCAGGTTCCTCAGGTGATCTCAAATCTGATGATCTCCTACAGCGGATGGTTCTTCATTCTCCCAGTCCCTGCCTTTGCCTTCTGCGACTTGGGCAGTATGGCTTGAGTGCTTGTCAGTGAAGACTGAGGCAAAAAAGTCATTGAGTACCTCAGCCTTCTCCATATCCCAGGTAACAGGTCTCCCATTTCCTTGTGGAAAGAGACCACGTTTTCCCTAGTCTTCTTTTTATCACCAACATATCTGTAGATGCTTTTCTTGTAGCCCTTGATGTCCCTGGCAAGATTTAATGATATCAGGGCTCTAGCTTTCCTAACCTGATCCCTGTCTCCTTGGACAATTTCTCTGTATTCCTCCCAGGCTACCCATCATTGCTTCCACCCTCTGTAGGCTTCCTTTTTGTGTTTGAGTTTGTGCAGGAGCTCCTTGTTCATCCATGCAGGCCTCCTGGTGTTTTTGCCTGACTTCGTCTTTGTTGGGATGCATCGCTCTTGAGCATGGAGAAGGCAATCCTTGAATGAACCAGCTTTCTTGGGACCCTCTTCCCTCCGGGACTTTATCCCATGGTACTCTACCAAGCAGATCCCTGAAGAGGCCAAAGTCTGCTCTCCTGAAGTCCAGGGTAGTGAGCTTGCTGTGCACCCTCCTTGGTGTCCTAAGGATCTTGAATGACACCATTTCACGGTCATTGAAGCCAAGGCTGGCCTTGAGCTTCACGTTCCCCACCAGCCCCTCCTTGTTGGTGAGAACAAAGTCCAGCATAGCACCTCTCCTTGATGGCTCCTCTATCACTTGGAGAAGGAAGTTATGCATTCCAGGAACCCCCCAGATTGTTTATGCCCTGCTGTGTTGTCCCTCCAACAGATTCCAGGGTGATTGAAGTCACCCATGAGGACCAGGGCTTGTGAATGTGAGGCTGCTCCTATATCATGGCATTAACTCTCTTCTGCCCATATACATCACCCCAGTGTTTGTCTGGTGGGATTTACCATTGACAGACTCTTCCATATTAGCAGTATTCCCTTATATAGCCACTTTGCTTATTATGCTTCTCTAAATAGTTTCATACAGTGTTTCACAAAGTACCCAAAGTGCACATTCGTTTCATTCAAAAACCTAGACCTGGCTTTTCTTTTAAAGTCACAGTTGCTTTTGCAAGTTGAGTCCATTATAACAGCTTATTATGGACGTTCTAGGAGCTCAGATATATGCACATGCTGCTCAGGTACCTATTCAAAAGTATAGTCTCATATAAATGTAGTTGATATTCTTGTTGTCTATCTTTAGCTAAGTCTGCTTGTTACAGTATCGATACAACTTTCTCTAATTAATTATATTCAGTTTTACTGTTGTATGCTTATGTGCAATTTTTTTTTAACCCTGTAATGTTACAGAGGCTGTTTGCCTGACAGGCAGCAACTGCTGAAAAACTGAAATTAATAGATTTTGGTCTTGACAGCCTGCCCCAGTTTTTGCACATGCTCTTCACCAGCAAACCGTTTAAGATTTTCTAATGTCAGAAATGAGGCTGCCTCAGAGCAGTCTGTTTACATCTTTATTGACAAGCTAATCCCTACTTTTTCCTGGGGCTGTGTCCCTGCAGACATCTCTTCAACCTTGTCTGTTCTAACGTGACATATCATCCATCTAAAGTAAATTTAGAATGTGCCCATCTGTGCTAAAGACCTTTTGTGTGGAAGCTTACGTACGGAATCTCATTTCTCATGTACAGAATCTCCTTTCTGGTGCTTCCAAACAAATGTAATTTTTCATTTATTCAATATGCAATAGAAAGTTTGTATTTGCAAACAAATATGTAAAATAGCACAAAAGAGAACCGTTTGATCATTCTTACTGAATATCTATTTAAGCAGATACAGATGACTTATACATTTTATATGTAAGCAGAAAGAGAGCCATGTGTACCTTTGACGTGTGTTGCTCTACTGTTGTGGATACTCAACCACAGTTTTAACACAGAATAGCACCTTTCATTGTATAAGATTTGGAGGCACTTAACAAATGTGACATGCATACGTTATTGATTACAGTTTTCTGTTGTGGCTTGGGACTTTGTTGTGTTAGGTGCTTACAGTGCAATAAAAGATTGTTTTCTGTTTGTAGTATTTGACTTGTGATGTAAGATGGGAAGCAGCAGATAATACTGGAAGTGTATTAGCACCAGACGTCCTCTTACTTGTACGGTGTGGAGAGTTGGGGACTGATGAGATTAAACTAGAGTAGCAGGGGAGGCAAAAAAAATGCGGACATGGAACCTGGACCTGGGTGAGGAATTGTTAGGATGGGTGGAAACCCTTAAAGGGACGAGACCCCCAAGCAAGAGGAAATAAGAGTCAGTGTGGAGAGTGAAAGGACTTAGGAGAAAAGACTGCAGTTCTGATAACATGAAAAGGAGGTCTAGTGAAGGCTTAATCTGAATACCAGGTGGCTGTGATTTTAAGCAGTAGAGCGGTGACTGGCAAGTTGAGTGTTCAGTCAGTAAAACTGAATGAGTTAGGAGCTGAGTTTCTCTAGCAGAAGACCAGAGTTTCAATAAGCAGGATAGTAGCATTAAGGAAGGGGTATTTATGATGAGATAGTCAGTTAAAGTCTCCATTCACAAGGCTCAGTGAAGCAGAAAGATACATGAAAAGCAAAAAGAAAGACGACGGTAGCTCTCCAGGGCTTTGAAGTTAACAGGTAAGCAAGACGAGCAGAGGTGGAGGGATGGAGGAAAACAGAATGAGCTGATAAATTGCAAAAGAGAATGGTCAGATAACATCACAGCTACTGGGTATAAAGGAAAATTAAGAGGTGCCAATATTGCAAGAAAATGGGTCAGATAATGGAAAAACCAGAGGCAAGCAAATACTTATCTTGTCTCCTGGACAAGGCAGGTACATATGTGTTTTATCCGTGTTCTTCAATTGACTTTATGGATATATAGAGATCATGGAGAAGTTAGGAAAGTCTGGAATTTTGAAGTATTCCAGTATCCATCAAGAAGCTGTGAAAGAGAAAAATTTATGGATAGTTGCTCTCTAAATCCTCTGACGTGTGTGGAGGGGAACGGTTCTATTTTTTAAATATTTTTATACGTATCTATATTGTAAAGGAATTTATTAGAAGACATGCACAAAAAACCCAAACAAGGAACCATCTTCAACCACCTCCAGAACCTTGATGGTGTTGAAGGAAATTCCAGTCTTATGTCTTGTGTCTGGTCCTCCCTTCCAAGTGTTCCTCATTTCCTTTTTTCAGGGTAGAATAGGAAATAAAATTGAGAGCACCAACAGAGAAGCTGTGCCAAATCTTGCTGTGATAATTTAAGAAATTACCGCCTCCTGCTGTTCCCTCCACATGCTTGCCAGATGTTACTGCCCTAATAGTGCACCCACTGAATTAAATGCACCTTTCTTTAGGTTTTGGAAAGCAAAGAGACTGGGCTTTGCCCAGGAGTGACTGAGATGTGGGCAAACACCATCATCTGCCAACTTTGTAAGCAGCAATTTCTGTCAGACTGGTGAAGAAGAGGAGCTAAAGGCAGTGGCTTTGGAAATGGCTCTATCATCATTTGTTAGAGCTTGTCTGCTGCCCTTAGAAATAGCTGCAAGGAGCAGCTGAAGAAGCTGGTGCATCCGTGAGAATTTCTACTGTCTTTGAAATATTGCAGTGCTTCAGCTGCCTGTCTGCAGCATAGCTGCTTACAGATCCAGAAAACTCCCTGAAATAGCAGTAACCTGGGACATGTTTCTGAAACCCTAGATAATCCCTGTCAGACCCAGACGACTAATAGAGTCTTTGTGGACTACACTGCGTCATTGTCACGGGCTGCAAGAGATAGACAACACGTTATTTCAGTGCCCATGGTGAAAGAGCTGACATTTGAAGTTACCAAGGTCAATGTTGAGACTGCTCCCTACTGGAGAAAATTAGCAAATACGTGGTAATGAGCTCCATTTTACACAGAAGAATCTGTCAGCAGTGAATTAGACGGGGCCTTTGGGGGAGAATGGAAAGAAATCTTTTGGCCGTATCCAGGCATCTTTAAAGCTTTGTGATAAAGCAAAACATTTTTATTTTGTGCCTGATGGTTTTCAGTGATTTTTTTTTTCCCCCGTGGGCAGTGTCTCTGTGGAAGCATTCCCCACTTCTACATATACTGTTGAGATATATTGTATATTGTGTTCACCCATCTCTGCAGATATTTTATTGAGATATGACTGGGCCATGAGAAACTCCAGAGCTGCTTTTTCCTTTGGCCAGTGGAATACATGGCTAGAGCTTGCTCCTCTCTGGAAAAGGATGAGTCAAATTGTAATTGAAAAGACAAGGCATTACCTGATACCAGATAACACGCAATGTTTTCTCGTGGTGATTTATAATCCCCAGTTCCCATTGGCAGACCAGAGACACGAGATGTGTTTCTGGCCTATTGTCTGCTTCCTGGAGCCGGCAGGGACAGCTTCATTCAGGATGGTAACACCATATGCTTTTAAAGTATTTAACCTGTATTACCATAATGAGATCCCCTGGCTTTCTAAATCTCTTTGACAATTCACTGGAGCAAAACAAAAAGTGGTCTTTATTTGTATTGCTTCACCACACGCACATGCGTCTGAGCAATCCTGAATTTCAATCGCAGGATGCTGAATTCTTTCTTCTGTGTCCATTTAAGCCAGCAACGGACACCAGCCCAACCAGTCGAAGAGCCGATGGCGTCATTCAGGTCAGCTAAGCTGTGTGAAACAGAACAAAGCTGAATAGGTGATAGTTACCACTACAATAGCAAAAAGTACTGGCTTTACTGATTTGGTTGCTTCTGACCAGGGATGTTCAGCAGCATGGAATCATTATGTAAAATTACCTTTTTCTCTTTGCTAGCTAGAGAGGTGACTGTTGCATCCCCATCCGAATAGTTTCCTTTTTGTTTGTCATCTTCAATTTTACATTTACGAATTGTGTAAGAGTGCCTCTTCAGCACTGCTGTGTGGGAACATAATTTTTTCCTGCTTTGTGCTGGTCGAGCTGCAGGGAAGCTATAGTCCAGCAATGTACACGTCCAGCAGTCTGCATTGAAAAGTCATTCTCATTCACTGCTCCCCTGCATTTACTCTGTCCTGGGTATCTCAGTGTTGCTGAATCACCATGGAAAACCATGTACTGTGCTTCTAAATCTTCATCTCCCAGCTTCAGGGGATAAAACTGTAGTAATTACAGTGGAAAAAGGTCTGCGTAAAAGAGAAATTCTGGACTGAGTTACTGTGTATCAGCCAGATTTTGTCATTGTTGATTTAATCAAAAGCTGAAAGTAGCCAGTAGTGCTTTATAGGTGCAAGATCCTGAAAGTCAGTGCAAACCTGGCTTGGGAGACAACAGCAGAGTTATAAAAGCACAGTGGTTAACAGCTTAATTTTTTAAGTGCACTTCTTTTCTTTTTGATACATGGATTCAAATAGATGTCTACAGTCATTGTGCTGCTGCAGTTGAAAAGATGGAAGCCTAAACGCTGAAGATGGGAAGTTTAAATTTCTCTTGCATCTTTTAGTGCCAGACAGTGTCTATGCACGAGTGTTGAGAGTCAGTTTAATTATTTAACTAATACTGGATTTGCATAAATTGGCTTTCGTGAAAAAGCTAATAAGATGCAGTTGTGGTGGGCAGCTGAAAGCAATTTGGGTTTGAGTCCAGTAATGACAGTGCTAAACAGAGTTGAAACTGTAACATCAATTTTGTAAAATGTTAAATTGTATTAAGCTGTGAAAGATAAATGCAGGATCCAAGATATTTTTTTGTCTCTCTAATACTTTTAGTGCCATTATTTTCGTATGTTAACAACATAATGGTTTTATGAGACTGTTCCAGCTGTGCTTTACTTAATATCAAAGAATAAGATCACCACGCTGATAGAATATGCCCTAAATTTAACACACAAGGGAAAAACTTGAGGCATTGGACTACATTCTCTTGATATCTAAGGATTTATTTTCTTGTTCCTTTTAGTCTAAAATGAGGGTTTTAGACTGAATTTTGCCCCCTATTCAGCCATAAAGAAAAGCGCACTGCATTCAGTAGACTCTATGCAGAGAGTGAAATGGATAGAGCAAATAGCTAGCCAGTGCAAGGCCATCTTCATGTAAACCCCCCACTCCCTTAAGCAACAGGCGGTGACTGAGGATAGAGCAACCATCCCTACAGAAGTCCATCAGGTCCCCTAATATGCCACAGTAAAGGGAACCCACCACCTGATCAGGGAGTTGGTGGGACTTGCAAATCTGTTCAGTGGTGTTCCTGTGTCAGTACTGTAATAGCTCGCCTTGATTGCACTCAGTGTAAGTAGTGGAATATGCAGTTCTGCACCTTTCATGAGAAAAAGCCGTGTTCAGAGTTGGTAACCTAATGCATAGAGGTATGGAAAGTGAATCAGTGAAGGCCGCCTTGTGGTCTCTCTAAGCCAGCTGAACGCTGGTGCTGAGAGCCTGTCTGATCTGTAGACTGAAAGACCAAGACAGCATCTACGCCTGGAAATAAGTACATGGAAATAAGTAAGCATGAACAGGATTTCTAAAATCATGGACAAGATTCAGGGGGAGCAGTAGTTTGGGATTTTCTTTAGGGATGAAGGGATGAAGGAAGAAGGGGAAAAGAAAGGAAGCAGGACAGAGTGAGGAGGACTTCACATATATTATTACCTACTGTGCTTGGCAGGACAAGTATTTCGAACCTCCATGGCTAGGAGAGATTGATGTCTTCTTTGCAACTATACACTCCATGTTATTCTGCGTGAAATTAGTGGCTACATACCTACTGGCATGTTTTGGGTTTTTTTTAAGTTGCAATGTTTCATGGCCAAATCATCTACAGAGCTGGCAGAAGAAAAAGGAAGCATTACTACTATTATAGACGAACTTTTGTCAAGGGACAATATCATATTTTCTTGTACCATTGCATAGTCTGGAACCTATTTTCAGTTCATTTCTAATGCATGACAACTTGCCTTCAGCACTGTGAAGATTCATTTTCAAATAATTTTTAGTGTAGGGTTTTTTAATTTAACAGTCGCTTATGCTGTAGGAAAGATATTAGTGATATTTGCATGAATGTGTGTGCTCAGCTGCAGCGCTCTTTATCCGTCTTTCCAGTTTGTTTGTTCTTAAATTTAGGAGACGGAAGGTGGAATCCTCTGTGCTGTAAGTGCACTGTATTGTATTATTAATATTAGGATAGCAAGCGATTCCCACTAGACGGTCTTTGTGGTCCGTTGATGCTTTAAGAAGTGTCTAGGCATGAAAGGCCGTTTGAGTTGCAGTGGGCTGATAGTCTGGGATGACATTTGAATGCAGAGAGGACAATGTATAAATGACAATGACTGGGAGGGAGGCGAAAGCGGGTCTAAACTCTCTGTATTCTCCCATGGACAGTCACCTCTCCTTTAGGATTATTTCCTCACGTGACTGCTCAGTTAGGCTTTGTCTAAGAGGAAAAGTGGAACCACTGAAGGGGAGAAACTGAGGTTTCCAGACAAAGCAGAGGCTTCCAGTGCTGACACATGGCCCATAACCCAGAGAGACAGCAAAGCTAATGAGAGGCATCGCCTCTCTGGCATAATTTGCAGCATTCAGAATTAACAGAACATTTTACTTTCAGCCAAATGGTAAACAAAAAATGAATTTTAGTAATGCCATATACCGGGATTGTTTCCGTGGAGAGCGAGCTTTGTGTTGCTGTTTTGAGCCTGTAGTTTACGTTGCCTGATTCTCTACGAAACAAAGAAACCAAACCAACCGCTGCAAAATTGGCTCTGAAGGCAATGGCCATTAAAGTGAATGTGCACTGAATACTCCTAGATGTGGGAAGATTCTTGCTGAAAAATGCAGCAATAGTTTACAACTCAGTTAATAAAAATACCTTAATTTATTCTGCCCCATAAGCCAGGGTGAGTGTGGATGGGTTTCCCACATGCTCCTATTGTTAAATTGCTATGAAAAGTCTGAGGAGGAAAACAAAAAAATTCAGGAAAAAATACTAAATTCTCCAATAAAAATACATATTGTGGAAGAATAACATTGAAACAGTATCTTCAGATATTTTAAGAAGCGAAAACAGAATTGGGTATTTCCATAATTTTGTGGTCTTGTTATAAATTATTGATGTTGTTTTGGAGCATATATGTACTTTGAATTAGTAATTATGGGTGATCATTCTCTGCCATTAGTACCTAGCTATTAATTCTGCACAGCCATTTCTGTAACTGTCTTTTGACATTAATATAAGGACTTATTGTGCATGTTATTTTCTGGCATGTATATTGTAACATAACAGTCATAGCACATAATATCATGGTATAAGCCTTTTTATTTAAGTTTTCTCCATGAAATTTTATTGTACAAGTGCTTTTAATACCTCTCTTGTTCAGTCTGTGCATTGCATGTGTATTAAAATCTAGTTAGCTTACAGTCCACCTGCTAAGTTTGAGAAGAAAACTAGTGATCTGAAGGCGAAGAAGATCTACACAATTAAATCTGTCCTTGTGTGCTTGAAAGATTCAGCAGTAAGTAATCTGTCACATTGTAAAAGGAACAAAATCAAAACAACTGAGTCATTATCATGACTCTGCTTGGTTTCAGCCCACAAAGTCACATCTAGACTATGCAGATACTGTATTTGTTGTTTTATGTATCGGTGTGCAGACACTTGTAAATACAGAGGTGTAAATGTTGCCAGCATTCAAATTAGGTTAAAACTGCTATTTATGGCTTGCATCAACAACAAAAAAATATTCATAATCATCTCTAGGTGAAGACACTCATTTAACAAGCTTACAGCTCCTAATTAATTCTGTAAAGAACGCCATTTGGCAGAGCAGAATTATGAGGTTTGCATATTGATGGTGGCAGGGAAAAATATATCTGTTTTCTATTTATACGGTAAAATTAACTTGTGTTCTTCAGAAAATGGCACATCTCGGAGGTATTGCTCTCAAAGTGATCTCAGGGTGGAAAGAAATCAGTAATTACAGCACCAGGCATTCAGTTCTGTCCTAATTTTTCCCACCAGTTTTTCAGTGTTTCAGCTGCCTCAGAGACTTAAAGTACTCTCATTAGGTAGCCGCAGAAGCTGCCTGCTTGCCTACTCCATCACCCTCTCGCTAGCTTTCTCTCCCGCTCCCCCTCTCTTGCTCTCCCTTTTTTTTCCCCTCCTGCCTTGGGAGTGACTGTGAAGATCATTTGCTGGCATGATTGGCAGGTCAGAGGATTCGATCAGATGAGTTCCTCTTAGTGCAGGTCAAAAAGGCTAGTTAGCAGGAGCTGTTGAAAAATGCCAGCAGCATTCGAAATGGGAAATGTCATGACTTCGAGGCAGGGGGTGCCACCTGGAACAGAAAGCCCCCAGCTCATTAGCAAGTTACAGGATGCAAGCTTAACTGGAGGGAGCCGAGGAGGAAAGATAATACCCAATAGGGAAAATTATTGTGAAGTGGAATTGATTTCATGTATAATTTGTTTATCACTAGAGGGGACAAATGCTGTCCTCCTGACATGTGCAGAGGAGTGTGGACTATGAATGAAGCAACTTAGCATAATCTCCAGGTTGAGCTCTGGATTTAAAGAATGCCAACTTCTTTCTTCCCAACTGTGGAAATGATCAGGTCATGTTGTATTAATTAAACCTGACACACTCTCAAATGGTTTATCTGGGCAATTTTAGCAATTTAACAGAATGTGGTAGATATGAGCTGCATTCATTATTAACACAGGGCAGTGTTTTGTTTTCTGGATGCAGTGGGGTTGGGGGTTTTTTGCAAGCTGCTATTGTAAAAAGATGTGTTTCTGTTGCAAGTTGAATTATAACAGAGCTCATTTTTAATGCTTAGTCAGACTGCATAAAATCAGAATGCAGTTTCAGTTGCATGATATAATTTCATTTCCAGGAAAAACTACATACCCTTAGAAAGTATGGATTTAAAAATAAATAAAGCGTTCAGTGTATAAAATTTAATCTGAAATGAAGACTACAGGGTCTGCTGCCTGTCATGGACATAAAGAATGCTTATATAAAATATCAGCATTACAAAATGCTTAGTCTTCTCAGAGACATTCTGTAGTAGTAAAATTGCAGGCAAACTCTTTATCCCAGGCAGTTTAGCTAGCCCCTGGCTATTAATGTTGCTAACCATTCATTTGCTTCACTGGTCTGTATTTTCATATAAAAGGCATATTTCATATCAGTAGAAATGAACTGCATAGATTCCCCCCCCCCCTTTTTTTTTTCAGAAATGTTAAGAAAATAAGATGGGATCGTGGTACCTTCCAGAGTCTTTTATCGTGGTATCTTTGTGAGGCTTTGAGTCTAGCTCGGCTCCTCCTGAAGACAATGGGAGAATGCCATAGACTTCAATGGGAGTAGGGCTGGCTCCCTTATCAAAACTAACGTAGACACAACAATACCATCTCGGGCTGAGTAAATGAGATTTAAAGGCTGCAAGCTGTTCCTGAAGAACTATTTTGCAAGCTATATCTCTTCTTGTTAAGGAATTTTGTCTTTTATGTGTTAAACATGGACTTCTCAGAAGTTTGCAGCTCATGCTTAAGCAGTCTCTTGGTTGAATGCTGAGGAATGTTTGCTTAGTGTTCAGATCCTTGATGATTTTTTTTCAGCTTTCATTTTCTTCCATCCATCAATGTTTTCAAGTTGGTAATGGAGTAGCCAGGGTTTGCTTTATTGAATAACCACAGGCTGTTGAATTTCCCTTTCTCCACCTAATGTGAATCAGAATCAGATTTTTTAAAAGGGCTTTCTTAATCAAAATATTTGTACAGAGACTTACAGATGAGTGTTTTGTGTTTCATATAAAAAGCTCAGCATTAACAGTCCGCTAGTTTGCCGAAAAGAAGAGCTACTAAAGCGCTGTAAACACAGGCATTCTTTACCTTTCACATAACTTTAGTGTAAAGTTCTTTCAGACAGGCACTATGAATATTGGCTGCTGTAGTCCGCGCTAATGAATGCACAGGCTCGGTCTTTTGCAAAGTTCAATAAAGAGACCAGATTATTGGAATAAAAATATCCTCTATGCAGATCCCATGGGAGAATTTTTCCCACCTTGGGTAGCTCTCCAGATGCCCAACTTCTGTTTAAATAAAAAATTGGAAGTGAGTTTGAAAAGTTCAGAAGGTATTCGTTACTCGGTGTCTGCTCTGGTGCTTTGTTTGGGGAAGTGATGTATGTTTAAATTATTTGAATGGAGTTTGAAAATTTGACTTCTGTTGGGAAAAGAGAGCAAACAGTCTGGGAAGTCTCCAAATCCGTTAGCTCAATGGAGTAAAGACAAGGATCAGTAAGCACTGGACAGACCTGCTGGACTTTAATCCTGAGATATATTTGAGGGACCTGTGATGGCTATCGTGTCTATCTGCTTCAGGCAGCAGCTGCTTGGACACGAGCAGAAGGATGTCTTGGCTAGGGAGTCAGGCAAGTGCAGATAAGCTCTTTCCTAGGACTGTGGTTAGGACACAGGTTAGTGACTTGTGTGTGTCCTAGGTTCATGACCAAAGAAGTTATCACTCAGAATTAGAAAAAAATAGTTAAGCAACTAAAATTTCCCACATATCTACATTTTCTGGCAAGTGAAAGAAGTGTAGCCTGAAACAGAAGAAAGAATTTAACCATTACTCCTCATTTCTTTAATGCAACAACTTCTGGTTTTTCAAAACTGACTCAGTGTTTTCTTAGCTTCTAGGAAGTTCATAATCCAAATGAAGAATAGTAGCCAGGAAGGAATTAGTAAATGCCTTACTGTCCCTTAAACTTATTATTCCTGCAGTTGTTTGTCATTCACTCAAATCCTGACTTTTTTATCCTAAATGACTCCTGGTTTGTTCCTTGACTCTCTAGGGAAGTTCAGGCAGGAGCAGCGAGTGGGAGAATCGCATATTCATCATCTGATTTGTATATCTTTTCTCCCCCAAATTTCTGAGAAATCACTGGAACTTGCTCGTGTGCATTCTGCAAAGTTACCCATCTTTGTGAATCGCTTTCCAGCTGGGAAAAAACTCTAACATATGGTCCATATTCCATGTCAGTGACTCCTTTTATCATTACTTATGCGTAAAAACACTTGCTGTATGAATTGCCTATGTCTTTTTTTTTGGGGGGAGGGGGGGGTTGGGGGGGGGGGATGTGTAGAGAATATTGGAAAAATCCAGCGAGGCCTGAGGTCATCTAAACAACTCTATGTAACATGAGCAGCTGTTGATGAAATGTGGTTCAATCAGTAACATTTCAGCTTTTGTTTTATGTATTATATTTCAAATTAAAAAGGGCAGTATAAAACAATCCATAAGTTGAACCTAGGATTGGGCCATGTCATTTTTTTAGTGTGTGTCTGTAGTCCTTGACTTTGATATCATTCACTTTTTAATCTTCTTTTCCATCTGCGTTATTAACCGTGGGCTGCAGTAAACTGATATCTCTTTCTCAAAATCCTTTTCTAAGACTTTGCCTCACCACTTTTTTTTTTCTTTCCTTTTTTTTTAACTAAGTCCTACCCCTACATTAAATATCCTGCAAGCTATTTACATCCATTACTAAATCTTTAAGGAGGTATGTTTAGATGGATTGAGGCACATTGGAGATTTTTTGGCCTGACCCTGTCAAAATCCTTGACCAGGAACTTTATGCATAAGTCTTGATTTTGATTTTCTTAGCAGATGGAGCATTGCTTTTGGATTATTAACCCTTGCCATATTTCCTCAGAGAACTTAAAAGCTGAGAGTTTTGGAATTTTCAAGTCTTGGACTTGCTTTCTTGTGTAGACTGTACTTCTGACTCCCCCAAACCATTTCCAAACCTCACAGTTTTCTGGGAAACTACTGTCCCAGCTTGTGTGCTATCAAAAGTAGGAGCGTTACTAATACGTCACAGCATTGCTTATGTCACCAGATGGCAGGACATAGTCATCTCTCTTTCTGCCAGACTCCTAAATGCAGGGTAGAGAAACTGCAGCACCTGGGTATTTTGAAGGATGATTGAAATATGCCCTAGTGGAGCAGAGTGATTTAGAAATCTAAGTCTCTTTCTGTGAGTTACTGTGGAAGGCAGAGGGTAAACGCAACTCCAGCTGAATGCATGGGTCCTTAAAGAAGCATAAGAGGTAGAAAAAACATCTCCAGCTGCCAGACTGTAGGAAGCAATGCAGCTAGAACACTGGGCAAAAAAGCAGGAGCTCTACCAGGTGAAATCTGCAAAGCTTCTTACCTACTTGGTGTTTCTCATGTATTTTATTTGCATGAAAACAAGCATAGTTACTCACTAACATTGAGAAAGCATCACCATTTTCAGCTCCTATCTATTGAGAGTAGCTTTTACTGGGTGTTCTGAATTTCTGTTGTTAATCCGTGGTGTGTTGTGATCACACTAATGCGCAGAAGTTGAACAAACAACACACCCCCTAACCCTCCTCCCCTAAGAAAACAGAAATCCCAGATGATGATAAAACAGTTGATTGTCTTAATTTGAATACATATGCAATTACTTTCCGTTAAGTTTTCCAGCAACAGCTTGTCAGCTTGGCTGTTAGTGTGGTTTTGCCTGCCATTACAAACCGCATTGATCCACAAATTTGGTAGTCTAGTAATAAAGGGAGGGAAAAAAGGATTTTAGAAGCATTTTACCCAGCTTACTCTCTTAACATCAAGATTCAGTCTTTAAAATGTTGTTGTACTCTAGTGTTTGAAGAAAAAAAAATTGCAAAGTCTTTTTATTCTAAACTATTCTACAAGTTTAAAGCAAATGTAATATAAGGGTACGTGCTAAAGTTAGGTGGACACTACTAAAAAGTGAAAACAGAATCATTAATATGTGAACATACGTAAAATGAGTTGTTCCATGACCTCGTTGTCTGAAGCTTTGCCGTCTCTCTCCCTTGTCTCTTTCTTTGTTTATTAACTTTATTTCTTATTTTACGCCTGACACCTAGAATGTAAATTCTGTAGATGATGGACTTTACTCACCTTGTTCTTGGAAGGTCTACCACATTTGGTGGCACTGGAAAAGTGCTGTATAATAATAAGGACCCTGAGTCCTGTGTTTGGACCTTTTGGCACAGTTGCTGAATTTGCAATGTTAACACCCCCCTGCCACACACACCCCCCAGCCCCGTCGTGGATTCTTTGCAAAAGCCAGTGATTTCTTTGCTCTTGGTGTACATCCAAGTGGAAAGGAGATTGAAATGTGAAGAAATTTAGCTTTAGCTTTGTCATCACTTGCTTTTGTATATGGGCTATGCACATTTATGATGGATAGGTATCCTGTAAGTCCCAAACTTTCTGAAAGGCCACAGAATTCCAACAGATGCAAAGTCAGTAAGTAAATGGAGAGTGCTGTCAGCCCTTTTTTCATTTAACCTAAACCAGAAAACAGATAAGGGCAGACACAAGGTCATATTTTGCCTTTTAAGGTAAATCATCTGTGTCAGCTTCCCAAGGCTTTCCACCTCAATGTGGTCTGTATATAGGGCTGAATCCGTCCTACCTTATTCCTGTGAGAACCCCCGCTGCACGGGGTGGGACTCGGCCTGTGCGTGCGTTGTGGGGAGGGGGGACGAGTCGTCTGTAAAGTGCATTACATCTGTGTAACTTTTGAAGATTTTAGGTTGGTCAAATACATACACTCTGGTGCTAATGGAAACAGAGATCACTTATCACCATATCTAAGGAATTAGAAATGTATATTCGTGACTCCTTGTTACCCAAATAGGATGTCCATCATTCTGTATTAATGACATAGCTTTTTTCTACTCATTTCATTTTTCTTTGTTTTACCCAGCTGAATAGCTCAGTGCTGCCATGGGGTCCTGTATCGTATGGCAGACTTTGCCTTTTGAACTGCCTACATCACAGTTTTCTGCAGCTCCCTATCTCCACCGTCATTCCTTTTCTTTACTCGAAATGTTTCCAGGGAGGAGGAGAAGAAAGAAAGAAAAGATTTTTTTTTTTTTTTAAAGGAGGGGGGCAGAAAGAGACTGTGGAAAAATAAAAGTTGAAAAGAAAACCAGAATGAATGCTTCACTTGTTGGCTTTTAGCACAATTACCATACCTTAGGAAATATGCAGGGAATAGTTAATTATGACTAAATGAGCTCCTTTTAGAGTTCATGGCAGGCCCCAGCATCCAACTGTCAGTGTTGTGAAAGATATTGAATTGGAAGGCTGGTCTCCCTGTCAGCCGGTAGGATGGTCTGCTGGAGCAAAATAGACAGTGAAAAGATAGCTGGGTTAGAGTAGCCTCAGCAAGGGAAACACGTATAGCATTTGCATACTTCTCCTGCAAAGGGGGTTTAAGCCGAAGAAAGGAGGAGATTTCGGTATTGTCAGCCAAGGCTTTGTTCAGGGTGAAGAGCAGAAGGAAATCTGATGAAGGGGCCTTTCTGAAGCCCTTGCTCACAGACTGGAGGTTGTTCTAGTAAAGTTATGTACTTTGGGATTGTTTACACACTATTGTCTGTTTGAAGATCTTCTAAACCAAAAGACTCAAAGTATTCCTCTTCGCTAACACAAAAGCAGGGAATTTGTGTGGTGAGAATGACTTACACTGCAAAACCGAACAAGTTCTTTTCATTATCAAAATACCCTAAAGTTCCCTTTTTGGTGCAGACAAAATTCCCTGATACTTCTCGGTCGAATTCATGTATCACAAAATGTTTTCAGACTAGGAGAAAAACAGGAGAATTATGTTCTCAAAGTTGAGAGAGCAGAAAAATCAGATACCCTTCAGGCTTCAGGCAGCCAAATTCTTGCTGCCTCCTCCAAAACAGTTCTTTGTTAAGCAAATAGACAGTTTCCTGCCAACTAAAAACAGTGTTTTAAAATTCAGTTGGGATAAAGGATTGTGCCTCTACTAAGATCTCTTCTGCACTTATTTTTTTCTTACCTGAGAGATGAGGCAGAAGCCCCAAACTAAACCTCTTTTGTAGATAATCTGTAACAGACCCAGTCCATTCCTAGAACTTTTCCAGATAAAATAAATGATTTGTGTTTCAAAACCAAAACCTATTTAAGTGTTGGCAAGCAAATTACTCCTCCTTGGAATGACTATCCACTTACAGTGTATACTACCACCTTCTAAGGTTTTCACATGGGAGAAAGTGCATCATCTCAGGGATATAATTAATATTTAGGGACCAAATAGGCCATCTAACAATATAGCACCTGAAATAGATGCCTTTTGCTTTTTGTTGCTGTAATGTTTGTGTGATTGCCTTAGTCTTAATGATTTTAGATAATATTTAATTATTTATGTGGATTGCAGTGAAGATCACATTACTTGTGGAAATAGTTTATATAATATTATAAAATTTGTTCTATAAATATATCTGTACATATTTAGCTAGCTCATTTTCTCATCAGCTTTGTAGCTAATAGTCACTGTAAAGCAACATATGTTTCCCTGTCATGCTTTGTGAGTGTAAGGGACAGCAAAGTCCTTGCTTAAATAGATACTGAATTTTCTATAAAAAAATGAGGACTGTCTTTAAGGCTTGGTCAAATTCTGAGAAAGAATATGAAGCAATTTCTAAGATACCAAGGAATATGAGGTTGGCTATATCTGTATGGATATATTTGTGTTCACTCTGCAGTTGTTTAATAATTATAATTAAGGAAAAAAATTACAATCCTTTTCATATTAATAAATGACTACACATACAATAAAATCTGGCTCTCAGTTGTACGTGCTGTGCCTTGTTTGGGGTTTTTTTTTAGCCTCAGATGCTTCCTTATGCTCACTCAGAGACAGACCTTGGTGTTTCAGCTTAGTTTTTGTTCAGCTATGACAAATGTTAAATACTTGCTCCTCTATTAGCCTTGTTTGCTCCCACGTGGTTGTCATAAAACCTCACAGAAAACACCAGGCAGAAGCAAGCCTGCGTTGTGCTATAGGGCACCAGGGCACCTCCGATCTTCGGAGTGTTGATGCAACATCAAGCGCCAGAAAGGAGAGGTGGTTGATGGAAAATGTGCTGTATCCAGTTGCTTGCTGAGCATTATCTGCCATCTGGACCCAAGAAAAGCCTGAATTAATTTCAGCATCTCCCTTTCTCTTCCACCCTAGAGAAAACTGGAAGGGGAGATCAAATTTTGGCCAAAATGGGAGCTGCATTGAGGCATCAGCTGGCAGACAATGTGCAGTTCACACCTTCTTTTATTAGTTTAATTTATGCCTTAAAGTGTTTATATTTTTCCAACTGATGTGAGTAGTAGAAAATAAGGTACGGTGTGTTACGAGGGTTATTTACCAAGTGGTATTTACTGCTGGGAAGCATAGCAGTGCTATCCGTAAAGTATTTTTTGATTGCCTACAGAGACAAATAGACAGCTTGACTCCAACCTGGGTATAATGTAGCGTGCAATTTCATAACAGTTACTTTTATATTAACTCATAAGTTTTTATTGCTTCATGAGAAAATGAGAACATCCTCCTACGGTTCTTAGCTCCTCAAGGAAATAAACTCATGTGACTTTCTCACATGCTGGCCATCTTTGTGAAGCCTTCACTGGTTATAAAGAACTCGTACTCCAAAACACAGTGTTGGGAAAACAAAGAAAGGACGGCGGCAGTAATAAACATGTCATTTAAACCTTACATGGAAATGGTTGTGGTTTATTCTAACATCCCTTCTAAAGAATAGCTAATGATAATATTTTAGTAACACAAAGAGGGAGATCTTCTAATGCTCCCATTCCTGGGCTCTGTTCCCACTGAAGGCAGCAGGAGCTGCATGTATAGATCCAGAGGGCTCGCAGCTCAAATAGCATCTAATATGGAGTTGAACAGTTTTAAAAAAGGGGAACCAGGCTCACTGCAATGCTTACAGTGTGCGTGTCGCGAAGTAATGTTTTCACTTTTCATCTCTTCCTTTTTGTTTCACAGTAACGGTGCAATCTCCAATTAGAAATTACCCTTTGTTAGCAGTAGTCGACGACGCCTCGTCCCAGTTTGCGTTTTTCCTGTGAGAAGCGTGTCAGAATTTGGGGGAACTAAATATACTCCTTTGTTGGCGAGCTTGTCAAGCACCGCACTGTGTTCGCTTTCCCACCAGGAAGGTCAGGCCGCTGGGGGGCCGCTCTATTTTCTGAAATGATCCCTACTGTCTGTCCGTGCTGTCTGACAGATTGAAACAGTTGTCTGTGTCACTGCTTTCAATGCTTTTTAAATGCCTCACTTTCCATGAAAGACATAAAATATGTAGGCAATGGGGGGAAAAAAAATGTGAAAGGAACTATACTTTTTCCTGTGTAAAGAAGCATTGGGTTTTCTGTTCTAAAGTAAACTCTTTGTTTAGAATATGTTTATAAGCTGACTTAGGAAAAAAAAAAGAGCTGATCTGGAAGAATGGGCAAGTCACAGCTTACATATTCCATTTCTGAAGCCTCATTTTAAAATGAGGGTAGTAAAATTATTACACACACCCTCATTCAGTGGCTGAAGTGAAATAGTAAGTTTTCTTTGTTCACTTATATTTCAGTTTAATATATTTTGATCTGAGGTATGTATAAAGCCTGAAGAAATTGGTACTGTGCTGAGCCTTCAATACTCTCTAGATAATTGAACTAATTAAATCTTTACCAACATTAACACAACTCCAGCATTCCTTGGACAGTGGTTAATTATTGCATGAACATGGCAAGCTTAAACTAAACAGATGAAAATAGAGTCCTGTGGAATGGGTTTTGAGTTTATTCTTTATTCATCTTTTGATAAGGTTTAATTAAAACTGCCTCTCTCCATTGTGGTGAGAATGAATGTGCTTGTTTTCTTAGTGAAAGCCAAATTATTCACTTCAGCCATGGTTCAATAATCAAAGCCTTTGCAAAGTTTTGGGTTATATTGTAGCCGTGGAGATATAATTGCGGCAATTCTCTATGAAGGCTTTATCTTTTTATTACATTTTCTTTTATTTTTTTTATTTATTTAGAAAGAAAATTAGAGCATCCATTTTCTGATTCACTGTTTTAATGTGCTTTAAGCAAGGCATTTTTGTAAACAGGGAATGAGCTATTGAAAATAGAAAAATAAAATACTTTTTTTATAACCAGAATGCAAAAATTCTTTTAAAAACAGATCTAAATTCCGGTCTTTTAGAGTAATACACAAAGTAAAATCTAAGCATCTATCAAAAGCTATCCTTATCAACTGTTGAATATTAATAAAGGAATGGTCATTTCTTTTTATGACAGTAATGGTAGGGTGGTTATGGTGACTCACCATGCTTGCACAGCGGCTAATTACTCACTGGGCAAAAATTGTTGAAAGAAGCAGTGATGGCTCATAATGGTACAAGATGCAACTTGGTTGCTAGAGCTACCTAACCCTGCGTATGAAGTGCAAACTGCAGCACCAGTGATATGATGGAGGAAATAAATCCTTGGAAGTCATGTGAAATTTTGAGCAAGAGCAACGGGGTACAGCTGAAGGAGAATGAGAAAAGCTTGTGACCAGGTATACACGCATGCAGACTGGTATCACGTGTCTTGCCATGGGCTTGCCTTTCCACTTGGAAAGCTGTAAGCTGTAGAATTCAGCTTCAACTTTTAAGTATAAGCTCCTCTTGCAAATCCACCTACATTCATTGAGAAATGACACAGCAGGTAGGAAATGGATCAGTGTTCATTTAAAAAAAAAAAAATTACCACTCTCCTTTCATACAGTTCTGCAGGTGACCTAGATAGACCACCAAAAGGTCATCAAAACAGTTGCACAATTTTATTTGTATTCTGGTTGCTTGTTCTGGTGTGTTTTGGAATGATGTCCTGGCAGAACTGTGGTTTCCTGTCAGACTTCTGCTTTCCCATTTATGAAATATTAATTTCACTCTCTGTGATTTATCATAAGCAACTATGACATCGTTCTGGTTTGGGCTTGCATTGTCATGAGGGGATTCTAGGCTGGCACGGTGGTTTTGATTTAAGGGAGGAAAAAGTGTTTGCTTCAGGTTTTTTATTTCATAAGTTTCTTCTCTTACAGTGAATTTCACTGGGTAATAAAAAATTTAAGACTATGAGTCAAACCCTGTGCCAGAGGAGGAAATAATCTGAGCAGGGAGTCTCTTGAACCATGGAGCTGGACTTAACTGGTAGCTCTTCCTCCATTTGAGTGATAGTCAGTAGCATGCTTGGTGCATGTCAAGTGAATCCAGAGCTATTTGGAGTCACCGACCAAAGGATCATCTGCTGGGAAGTTGTAGTCAGATCTAGAGAAATTAGTTACCCATGCTCTTTGTCATGAAGCGATAGCATTTGTGTCCCAGCTGACCTCTGTAAAGATTCTGTAAGTGCAGCCATTTATTTCGGTTTTATACTCAAGTCAAGATTTGCTTCGTTCTGTTTCTTGAGGTATGGGAATGTACCTCAGCCTGGAAGAGGGGGAACACTATGTGTTAGCCTGGCCTTGAGCGTGTGCATATGGCCGGTCCTGTTCTAATGGTGAAAGTTGTATTCTACTTTCCTGTTGGCAGAGTAGCAAAGTTATTAGAAATACCTCCAAAATAAGTAAATTCAGTCATCTCTGGGATTAGACATTCCCTTTCAGTTTTTTCTAAATAGACCTTTCTTATTTGGGGAAACTGATTTTTATTTGGCATAAAGAAAATAGATATGGCAGAACTGTTATTTTATCTGAGTTCCTTTTTGCTACATTTTGCCTTTCAAAGCACTGGAAGTCTGTTATTCTAGGAAATAGATTCTTAATTATTTCAAGGGCTTTAATGTATTTTTGCATGAGTTTCACTCTGTTAGAGGTTCTGTATGTTTATTGCACATAGAGATTTTCCAGCATTTGCTACAATTAGGCTGTGGTTCCACAGTCATTGAGATGGGGTCAGTACATAAAAAAACCTGCTTTCCCAGCAGCACAAATTTGATCTGGATCAAGAATGGATCCCTGATCTTGTTTCTGGAGAGAACAGTGGGGAATCACCATAAAGCCTGCTGGTTCAAAGTTAACCCATCAGATTTGAAACAACAGTTGGATTGTACTGGGTCAGCATGTTTTTCACTCGGTCATAGGAGCTTTAAAGCTGGATTTGTAGTCTTGTCACACATGCTTCTATCAATCACTTTCTCCTGAACTCTTAACTGAAAAATTATCTTCTAATACTTGGTTACATTAAAATAATTTTGCTGGGTAATTTATTTTTAAATGGTGATAATTATCTTGAATCAGATAGGAAAAACCTGATGTCCTGGAAATAAGAAAGGGTTTCTGGCTGGAGCTGGTGAAAAAAAATGCTTGCTCAAGAGATTGTAATCTAATCTGAGTGGATTGAAAGATTTGAGAATGTCTTCTTTAAATGTGAAGAGATTGTTGCATGTTAATTATTTATTAATTCATGTGGGTTAATACCCATTAGCATTTTTGAATATGGGCTCTACTTCACTCTGACAGCTTTGCATATCATCCCTACAGATGTCTTAATTTAGTGAGATTCTTAAGTACTTGGCTAATACCAGGCATACACCAAGATGTGTGTAAATGAGTTTGTTAGGGAGCTTCCCAGCCCTCCCTCAGTAGCCATTAGGTAAAGTGTGCCTTCTGAGGTGCAGGAGGACAGACTGGACTATCATGACTTTTGACTGCATTAATTAATTTTGACATAATGTGATTCTTTTTTTTCAAGTGATGAGACTCCTTCTTGTTTCTTAAAACTGCTATGTAAGCAAGAATAATTCTGCTTGCCTTCTTGCTTTTTTATTTGGCATAAAATCTACAAGAGTACAAAATAGCGATTACCCTAAAAACAGGACATGCATAATTTACAGGGCTACCACAAAGAAGTCCTAATGACTTACACATACATGACTCCATTAACTTGCTTCCATCCACAACATTTACATGGTAATAAGTTGTCATCTTTATGCTATCAGCTACTACTTGATCCAATTCAATCTCATGTTTTTTCTTTGTAATTACTATGTCATGGTGATCAGTCCTTATATTTGCTGTCAACTTTGTTATTTGGTCCTCTTAGGAGTTCTTCATGATCTGTAGAACGTGGCTGCTCACTTACTTGAAGTGGAGAATAAGGTCTTGACATCGCAGTATTTAAAAATTTGCCACATTTTTGCCTTTAGAACTGTTGGGCTTTCTTTAGCAATATGTTCGCTGTATTATGGAAGAGCAATCTCATTATTTCACATTTATCTTAAGATGTGGCTCCCCTAGCTCAGAACAAGGCTAAGTTCAGTTATGCTAAGTACCATGCAATCATATATTAAATAATATTCTTTCATGAAAAGAGCTCGGGCCATGTGTTCAGCTTTGCAGACTGCTACCCCCCTCTGCATAAAATCTGCTTTTATTCAGGTAACTGGCTGACCTTTCCATTCAGGATTCATTCTTGCATGTTCAATGATACTTAAATGCTCCAATCATATTAATTTGTAGATGGGAGTCTTAAGTAATTATTGAATTGCTGTATCTTACAGTAAATTCTAGGTGCCTTATGCAGACAGATAGGAAAATAGCATGTAGATAAAAAGAATATCGCTTTAGGAGAAACATTAATTAATGCACAATTGCAGACAACCCCATGAATGCATATTATTAATAGAATTCATGTTACTGTAAAGAACTAAAAACCGAGACAGAAGTAAATAACTAGAATTTATTAAACTTTCTTAAGTTTCTTAATTATTTGTACAGTGCAAAAAAAAAAATCCAAATGAAGCACTTTTTTTGGCTAGAAAATACTCTGTTAATTATTTGTACAGTGCAAAAAAAAAAAAAAAACCAAATGAAGCACTTTTTTTGGCTAGAAAATACTGCTTCTGGGTATGCAGTGTAAAGACTTTACTCACTTCCTCATCTCCTTCAATGAAAGGAGTCAAGGTCCAGGCCTCTACGCTGATGCAAAGCAGAATGGCTGTGACAAGCAGGAGAGGTGGCCAAGGGGAAGAATTCAGTCCATTTCTTGAGAACACTGTCAGAAATGTCCTTGTATTTATAGAAGACAAGGTAGCCCGGACTGTTTTAACTGCTATGTTAAACAGGCCGTATTCACTGTTTCT